>NW_016911137.1:0-959 GCF_001483705.2 Eufriesea mexicana
TGTTCTGTTTGGCTGTGTAGTGGCCAGCAACAGTGACCGCGGCACGTAAGGTTGAGTCAGGTTTCGTTCTGCTATGTTACGATTGGATAGGTTAGGAGAGGATTGATTTGACTTTAGTGCAATTGTCTGCTGTTAGGTGGATTTCTGTGTCCTACAGCGCTCAGCTTGGCACTGGGGAGGACAGCAATAGTGGTCTCGGCACGTTATGTTGGGTCAGGACAGGTTTGGTTAGGATAGCTTTAACTTTTATGCTGTACACAGCTTTTCGGTAGACTTCTGCGCTATACCCTGCAATACTATATTCTGCTTGGCCATTGGGAGGGCAGCAACAGCCGCGGCACGTTATGTTGTGTTAGGCAACGTTTGATTATGCTATGTTAGGCTATGTTCGGCTACGACGATTTCGACTTTCGTGCAATGCACACTTATTCGGCGGGTTCGTGTGATCTACTGTGCTCTCCTGAATTCTGCTTGGCTCTGTGGGGTCCGGCAGCAGTGGCCGCCGCTCGCTTATTTGAGACACGCTACGTTTGGTTAGCTTAGGTTAGGTCACGTTATTTTAGCGTATCTTTGACTTTTGTGCTATTGGCTGCAATACAGGGGGTTTCTGCGAACCGGTGTGATTTAGTGCACCTTACTTTTCTCTGCGGAGGACAGCAGTAGCTGTCTCGTCATGTTAGGTTGTGTTAGGTTACGTTTTTATATGCTACCTTTGTCTAGGTTAGGAGAGGCTACTTTGACTTTTTTGCCTCACACTGCTGTTCCCTGGGTTTCTGTGATCTACTATGCTCTACTGCACGCTGCTTGGCTCTCGGGGACTAGCAGCAGCTGTCGTGGCACGATGTGATGTGCTATGCTACGTTCCGTTAAGTCAGTCTGGGTCACGTTATGATAGGATACCTTCGACTTTTTCGCTACACAGTGAAATAAGCTGGATTTCTGCGCTCGACTGTGTTCTA
>NW_016911138.1:0-5137 GCF_001483705.2 Eufriesea mexicana
AGCTGTCCGAACCTAACCCGGAATAAGATAACCCACACAAAAGTAGAATAAATAAACCTAACGAGCCAAGGCCTTCATATTTGGGCTCTCCAGAGGCAAGCAGAACATATTATAGCTCAGCAGAGGGCAGAAATTCTTCGAATAGCAGTGTGTATCACAAAAGTCAAAGCAATCCCTACCAAACCTAACCTAACCTAACCTAACTAAACGCAACATAACTAACTTTATCGTGCGGCGGCCCCCATTTCTGGACTCCCCAGGGTCGAGTGGGGTATGGTAGGGTAACGGAGAGCGCAGAAATCCTCCGAATCGTAGTGTACAGCACAAAAGTCAGATATATCCTATCATATCCTATTGAAGCGTAGCATAACCATACGCCAATTTTCTCAGACAAAATTGCCGAGAGCACTACTGCTGGCATCCCCACAGCCAAGCAGAGTATACTAGAGCACAGTAGAGCGCAGAAATCTGCCGAATGGTATTGTACAGCAGAAATGTCAGAGCCATCCTAACCAAACTTAATCTACCCTAACCAAGCCAAACGTAACATAACGGAAACAAACATGCCACGACCACTATTGCTTGACTCCCCGGTGACAAGCGGACGCAAGCAGTGGAGTGCAGATCGCAGATATCGAGAGAAAAACAGTGTATAGCACAAAAGTCGAAGCTACCCTATCTTAACCTAACCAAGTGTAACATAACCAACCGTTATATACCACAAACTAACGCGCCGCGGCTACTATTGGCGGCCTCTCCATAGTCGGGAATACTCTAGTAGATTAATGTAGAGCTCAGAAATCCGCCGAAGAGCGGAGTATAGCAAAAAGGTCTAAGCAAACCTATCCCAACGATATCAAATGTAACATAACAGAACGCAGACTAACTCAGCAAAACGAGCCGCAGCCAATATTCCTAGCCTCCCCAGGGACGAGCAGAGTATTCTAGTGTACAGTAGAGCGCAGTAATACACCGCATCGCTGTATATAGCGCAAAAGTGGAAGATATCCTAACCTAACCCAGACTAACGTAACCCAAACTAACGGAGCACAACTCAGCCTTACGTACCGAGACCGCCATTGCTGGCCCCACCAGCGCCATGCAGAGCGCATTAGAGCACAGTAGAGAGCAGAAGCCCACCGAATTGCAGTTTATAGCACTAAAGTTCAAGCTACCATATCCTACCCAAGCCAAACATAACACAATCAAGCGTAGCCTAACTCAACGTAACGTGCCGAGACTATTATTGCTGGCACCCCCAGAGCCAAGCAGAGCATATCAGAGCAGTGTAGAGCTCAGGTATTCACCGAATAGCAGTGTAAAGCACAAAAGTCATGGCTATCCTATCTTAACCTATCAAAACGTAACATAACCAAATAAAATATAACTCAACCTAACTTTCCGTGACCGCTATTGCCCCCCCCCCCCCCGAGGGTAAGCGGAATATACTGGAGCGCAGAAGAGCACTGAAACCCAATAATTAGCAGTGTATAGCACAAATGGCGGACCCATCATGGCCAAACCTATCCCAGCCAAGCCTAGCCAAACGATACCGAAGCCATACTAACGCGCCGCTGCCAATATTTCTGGCCTGCCAATGCAAAGTAGAGCCTACTAGATCACAGTAGAGCGCAGAAACGCAACGAAAAGCGGAGTATAACACAAAAAATCAAACCTACGCTCTCCTGAGCTAAAACAATCGTGACATAACCAAACATAACGTAACTTAAACCAACGTGACGAGACCATTGTTGCTGGCCTATCAGAGCCAAGCAGAGCATATTAGAGCGCATTAGAGCGCCAAAGTCGACCGAAATGCCGTTTATAGCACAAAAGTCAAAGAAATCCTTACCGAGCCTTCCTAATCTTACCTAACGAAGGGAAACTTTACTCAACCTAACGTGCCGGGAACAATATTACTGGCCACCACAGAGCCGAGCATAGCATATTATAGCACATGAGAGTGCAGAAACTCACCGAATGGCTGTCTATACCACAAAAGGCGAGGTATCATATCCTAACATAGCCAAGCGTGACATAACCAAACGTAACCTCACTCAACATAACGTGACGAGACCACAATTGTTGGCTTCCACGGGGACAAGCAGAATGTACTAGAGCAGGGTAGTGCGCAGAAACCCACCGCATTGCAGTGTATAGCGCAAAAGTCGAAGATATCTGAACCTAACCTGACCTAACCTAATGTAATCGAACGTAACATATCTCAACTTAACGTGCCGATACCACCATTGCACGCCTCCCCGGAGCTAAGCAGAAAATGCTACAGCGCAGTGGACCGCAGAAATCCACAGAAGCGCAGTGTGTAGCACAAAAGCCAAAGCTACCGTATCCTAACCTAACCAAACGTAACATAACCGAATGTAGCCGAACCGAACCAAACGGCCCGAGGACGTTACTGCTGGCCACCCTGGATCCAAGCAGAAAATATAACAACACCGTAGAGCGCAGAAATCCTCACTGCAGCAGAGTATATCGCAAGACTCGAAGCTGTCCTATCCTATCCAAACCAAACGGAACGTAGACAAACGTGTTATAGTGGAGCGTAGCGTGCCGAGAGCACCATTGCTCGCATCCCCGTGGCCAAGCAGAGCACACCCGAGCTATGTAGATCACAGAAATCCATCGAATAGCAGTGTATAGCATGAGAGTCAAAGCTACACACCTAACCCAAACTAATATAACATAAACAAAAGTAGCCTAACACAAAGTAACGTGCAGCGACCGCTATTGCTGGCCTCGTCAGTGCAACGTAGAATACGGTAGAGCACAGTAGAGCGCAGAAATCCACCGAATAACACTGTATGGTGCGAAAGTCATAGCTAATCTTACCGAACATAGCCTAACCAAACTTAAACAAACCACAACGTTACTCACTTTCTCGTGCCGCGACCACTGTTGCTGGTCTCCCCAGAACCAAGCAGGATGTTTTAGAGGACTGTGGATTGCAGCAATCCACCGAATGGCAGTGCATTGCACAAAACTAACAGCTATCCTATCCTAACCTAGCCAAACCTAAGGAAACCAAACGTAGCATAACAGAACCTAGTGCGCCGATACCACTATTGCCAGCCTCGCCAGAGCCAAGCAGAAAAATTAGTGCAGTGCAGGGCGCAGATATCCTCCGTATAGCATTGTACGGCACAAAAATCAAAACTATCCTGTTGTGACCTGACCAATTGTAACATAACCAGACGGCACATAACTTAACCTAACGTGCCGCTACCACCATTGCTATCATCCCCAGAGCCGTGCAGAAAGGATTAGAGGAGAGTAGTGCTCAGAGATCCATACAACCGCAGTATATAACAGAAAAGTCAAAGCCTTCCAAACCTAACCCAAGCTTACATACCCTAACCAAACGTGGCTTGACTCAACGTGACGTGCCGCGACCACCATTGCTGGTCTCCCCAGGCCCAACCAGAATATAGTAGAGCACAGTAGAGCGATGAAATCCGCCGCATAACAGTGTACAGTACGGAAGTCGCAACTATACTGACCGAACATAAAGTAACACAGCACAACCAAACCTAACCTAACACAACCCAACATGGCTAGGACACTATTGCTGGCGTCGCCGGAGCCGAGCAGAATATAATAGTGAACAGCAGTCTGCACAAATCCCACGAATAACAGTGTATAACGCAAAGACAAAAATAAACTCTAATAACAAAAGGAACCGACACATATCCAATCGTAACATAACTGTAACTAACTTGCCGAGACAACAGTTGCTGGCCTCCACAGGGTCAAGTAGAATATGGTAGAGCACAGCTGAGCACAGGAATCCTCCTAGTAACAGCGTATAGCACGAAAGTCAGTGCCACCCCTCCCGAAATCAGCCTAGCCTAACCTTGCCAAACGTAACTTTTCACAACCTTACCTGCCGCGACCACAATCGATGGACTCCACAGAACGAAGCAGAAAATATTACAGCACAGTCGATAGCAGGAATCCACCGAATAGCAGTGTACAGCACAAAGGTCTAGGCTATATTATCCTAACCTAGCCAAACGCAACTCAATCGAACGTAACCTAACGCAACATGGCTACACCAGACATCAATTGCTGCACACCTCAGAGCCAATCAGTACGAATTAGAGAAGAATAGAGCACAAAAAGCCATAGAATCGCAGTGTATAGCACAAAAGTCAAAGCTACATTATCCAAATATATCCTGCCGTATCAAAACCACACGCAACCTAACTCTACCTAACGTCCCGTGACCACTATTGCTGTCCTACCGAGAGCTAAGCAGAACATACTAGAGCACAGTACAGCGTAGAAGTCCACCGAACAGCAGTGTACTGCACAAATGTCAATGATATCCGTACCTGACCTGAACCCACATAAAGGAAGCAAACGTAGCCTATCCCAACATAACCGGACGAAACCACTGTTGCTGGCCTTCCCAGAGCTAAGCAGAGCTTACTAGAGCACAGCGGAGCGTAGAAATCCACCCAATAGCAGCGTAGGGCGCAGTAACCAATGCTATCCCATCCTAACCTGATCAATCGTAACATAACCAAACGTAACCTTATACAATCTAGCGTGGCGCTACCACTACCGCTGACCTCGACAGAGCCGTGCAGAATATAGTGGAGGAGTGTAGTACCCAGTAATACAAAGAACCGCAGTGTATAGCAGAAACGTGAAACCAATCCAAACATAAACCAAACAAACGTAACCTAACCATACGTAGCACAACTGAACATAACGTGCCGCAGCCACTGTAGCTGTCCTCGCCAGAGACAAGCAGAACATACTAGAGCACAGTAGTGTGCAGAAATCAACTGAAAAGCAGCGTATAGCTCAAAAGACTAAGCTAACCACTCCTAACACAGCCAATCGTCACATAACCGAACGTAACGCAACTAAAACCAACATGCCAAGACCATAGCCGCTATCCACCACAGGGCCAAGCAGAGTATTGTAGGGCATAGTAGAGCGCAGAAATCCACCGAATAACAGTGTATACCACGAAAGTCAAAGCTACACTTACCGAACTTTTCCTATCCTAACATATCGGAACGTAGCATCACACAACCAAACGTGCCGCGACCACAATTTCTGGCCTCCTCAGAGCCAAGCAGGAAATATTAGAGGACGTTGAATCGCA
>NW_016911138.1:10791-11048 GCF_001483705.2 Eufriesea mexicana
CTGACCTGACCTGTCCTGACTTTAACCGGCCTGACCTGACCTGACCTGTCCTGACTGACCTGACCTGACCTGACCAGGCCTGACCTGTCCTGAACTGATCTGACATAACCTGATCTATCTTGTCCTGACCTGACATTACCTGGCCTGACCTGACCTGACCCTTCCTTGCCTGGCCTGACCTGGCCTGACATGAGCTGACCTGACCTGACCTGATCTGACCTTACATGACCTGACCTGACTTGACCTGACCTGACCTG
>NW_016911139.1:0-890 GCF_001483705.2 Eufriesea mexicana
GGACTTCAGCGCTCCACTGCGCTATAATGTTCTCTGCTCGGCTCTGGGAAGGACAGTAATGGGTGTCCAGGCACGATAGCTTTATTTATGCTGCGTTTGTTTATGTTACGTTTGGTCACGTTAGCTGCTGGTAGCATTGACAGTTCTGCTATATACTGCTATTCGGTGAATTCCAGCGATTCACTATGGTCTGAAATGATCAGCTTGGCTGTGGGGAAGACGGCAATAGTGGTCTCGGCACCTTATGCTGAGTAAGGCTATGTTTGGTTGGATTAGGTTAGGTCAGGCTAGGTTGGGCTACCTATGACCTTTGTGCTTTACACTACAACGCCGCAGATTTCTGTGATGTACCGTGCTCTCGTATGTCCTGCTTGGCTCTGTGGAGGTCTGGAGCAGTGGTGTAGGGCGGGTAGGTACTGTCAGGTTATGTAGGGTTATGCTATGTTTGGTGAGGATAGGCTCGGACAACTTTGACTTTTGTGACATACACTGCTATTCGGTAGATTTCTGCACTCTACTGTGACCTAATATGCTCTGCTTTGCTCCGGGGAGGCGTGATATGTAGGGTTAGGTTATGTTCGGTCTGTCTAGGTTTGTTTGGGTTAGGGTAGAATACCCTTGACCTTTGTGCTGCACACTAAAGTGCGGTGAATTCCAGAGCTCTACTGTGCTCGGGTACATTCTGCTTGGCTCCGGGGAGGCGAGCTATGGTGTCCTCCACACATTAGGCTGAGATAGGTTGCGTTAGGGTATGTTACTTTCGGTTACGCTAGGACTAGGCTAGGATAGCTTTGACATATATGCTACGCACTGCTATCCTATTGATCCCTGCGCTCTACACTCATCTCACATTTTCTTCTTGGCTCTGGTGATGGTAGCAATAGTAATCT
>NW_016911140.1:0-657 GCF_001483705.2 Eufriesea mexicana
TGTCTCTGTGGAGGCCAGCAACAGTGGTCGTGGCACGTTTGGTTTTGTTAGGTTGCGCTTGGTTATGTAAGGTTAGCAGATATTTGGTTGGGATGGCTTTGACTTTTGTGCCATACACTGCTATTAGGTGGCTTTCTGCGCTCTTCTGTGCCCTGGTATATCCTGCTTGGCTATGGACAAGCCAGAAGTATTCTTCTCGGCACGATAGTGTGAGTTATGCTGCGTTTGGTTATGTTACGTTTGGTTGTTAGGTTTTGCTAGGTATTATAGCTCAGACTTATGTGCTATACACTGCTACACGGTGGATTGCTGCGCCCAACATTACTCTACAATTATCTGCTCGACTGTCGGGAGGCCAGCAACAGTGGTCGCGGCTCGTTTGGCTAAGTTAGATTACGCATGGTTGGGTTAGATAGTTAGATTACGCTGTGTTAGGTTACGACGGCTCTGTATTTTTTGCTGCGCACTGCTATTCTATGGACTTCTGCGACCTTCTGAGCGCTATCACACTCTGCTCGTCTCCGTGGTCACCAGGAATATTGCCTCGGCGGTTTGGGTTGAGTGATATTACGATTTGTTATGTTAGGTATGGCTATGTTTGGTCAGGATAGATTTGACTTTTTGGTGTACACTGCTGTTCGGAAGATTTCAGCGTTC
>NW_016911141.1:0-17448 GCF_001483705.2 Eufriesea mexicana
TACGTCGTTTGACCTTCATCGCTTATTTTCTTTAAATGATGATCGGTGCTCGCGATTTTTGGCCGTAATTATTGTATAATATTCATAGTATTATTCAGTTGTCGGTTCTTTTATGCATTCTTTCTATTTTTGTTTTTCACTTACAGGGCGAATAATACTTTAGAATATTTTATTCACGGGTCGTAGAGAAGTGTTGCTGTAGTAAGCTTTCAAATACGGGTAATCCTCCTATATCACGGTAGATAGGTTCGTAGAAAATGCCGTGTTGTGTAAAACCATGTTGTATGAGAGCCAGAAGTAATACAAAGAGGGGGGTTACGTTCCGAAAACTTACAAAAAATAAATTTTTTTGTAGTTCTAAATAAATAACTTGTATTAAAAATATAAAAATATAAATTAAAAATAGAAATGTATGTACTACACAAAACAAAAAGAAACAAAAAATATTATTTCTGTTTAACGTAACTTGAATTTAATAAATTTCTTCGTTGTCACTGCTAAGTATAATCAGCCGAGAATGTTTTTTTCGGTGGAATGATATTGCCTTCACTTTCAGAACTTTTTTCTTCATTTAAAGTTCTTGCATCTCCTTTCCTCTTCAAAAATTCTGTAATTTTACTTTGCTTGCTGGTTCTTAGCAGGTTATTGTAAATATCTTGGTATGGAGCTAGACTGTTTTGCAGCTCCCTTTTGAATTTTCGGCTTCTTTCAGCGGAAGGGTCTGCATTCAAGAAAAATGACTCTAAATGTTCAGCTAAGCTTAGGCCTTCTTGTAATTTTTTTAATGTTAAATTATTAACTGCACAATTTTAATCAGTGCCATTATCCTCAGAATCGATTTGATTTACAGCTTCGAATGCCATTTCGATCAAATCCGCTTCGTCAACTTTTTCTTCCACTAATAAATCTTGAACGTCCTCAATAGCCATATCCACAAAACCTTCGCCTTCGATTGATTTAGCAAGTTCTAATATTCTACCAATTTTATTTTCTGACGATTCAGAAAATAACGATGCAAGTCTGGTCGTGTCTGTAGAAGTACAGTGTTATATAAAGATTTTTGCAATTTTCTAATCTTGTTATAGCGAAACCGTGTTATAAGATGCCGTGTTGTAGGAGGGCTACCTGTATTTCATTGTAACATTTCAAGATTGGTATATTTAATTATTCAATATGAGGTTATATTCTGATTCACATTTCAAAGATATTCGAGATTAAATGTCCCATTTAATTCAAA
The DNA here is from genome assembly GCF_001483705.2 of Eufriesea mexicana. Classification (NCBI taxonomy): domain Eukaryota; kingdom Metazoa; phylum Arthropoda; class Insecta; order Hymenoptera; family Apidae; genus Eufriesea; species Eufriesea mexicana. The sequence goes on from NW_016911141.1 coordinate 1,238, forward strand.
ATTTTGGTTTAACTAGTGGAAGAAGGTTTCGCACGATCATTAAAAAATATCACGATTTACTTTTCCCCTTTTGGATGTCACAGGGATCAGAAATCACGTCATTAGTAAATACCAGAGATATAAATTTAAATTCTCTGACCTTCTTAAAATTGCAACTTTGTACCTCTGCAAATTAATATAAATTCCCTTGATTTCGCAAATTCATCAAAAAACTGACATAAATCGCTTAACTATTGAATCAATTTCACGTACATCATTAAATTAACCCTTTGATCTCGAGAGGTGAGCTTCAGTCACCATTTTATAAAATTTGGAAGATCGATATTAATTAATATATCAAATTTAATGTAATGTAACAGTGTGCAAAGTATCGAAGTGAAATAATGTTAAAGGGGCTATTACGCAAGGAATAGTAAACTGTGGAAAACTGTAGAGAAACTGTGTAAATCTTTATTCAACTGGCGAATGGTCAGAACAGAACTGTTCAGTGCCTAGCAGGTGAAAAGTCGTCTTGAGAAGACTGGTGACAAAAGACTGATGAGACAAAAGACAGAACACTGGGGGAAAGGACCCCCCCCCCACACCGCTGTAATGTAAAGTTTGCTTACTATTAAATTTCACCATAACAAATAATTTTACAATTCTTTATTTACTGCTCAAAAAAGTATGGTCAGTTTCTCAATAGAGAATCTTTGAATTTCTACTCTTCTCTAGTCAAAAGATCGTCCAGTGCAAAGATTTAACATCGTGATAAATAATTAAAATAGTTTCTTCGCACGTTATTCAAACTTCCTAAATACTCCTACATAATAAAAATACAAGAACGCCAATAGAAACACGTGGTTGTACAAAGCAGAAGATTGTTTCCTGAACAAAGGCCGGGGTCTAAACAACGGGATTAAGTCGGTGAAAAAGTAGCAAGAAACTGGCTCAGCATCGTGTGCCAGCCGCGAATGGTAATTGACACGTAATAATTCCACAGACAGAGGCGGAGAGCAGACAATTTTGTGGGTCACTTTCCTCAGACAAGGGAGCCTTTGTGCAGAGTCCCCGCAGACTATGCTCGGAGATCACACGCAGCCGTCTCACAGGCGTTGCATAATTAAGAAACCGTCCCAAATTTTCCGCCGGCCTTTTACACTCCATTCATACTTTATAGCCTCGCAAGAATGCAACGAAGGAGGAATTAGACCAGACTCTATTACCGTCGAATTACCCCGAGAACTGGGTTCCCACATGGTAAACAAATCCGCGGAGAAATGCACCAGAATTTGCGAAATTTATTTTATTTCATCGTCCACGTCTGACCTCTGCTTATCACGAACTTCGACAAATTCCATTCTTCACGAGTAACACTCTCCGTAATCCGTTTGCCAATCCTGCTCAGAGCGAACGGAAGAGACCTCTTCTTTCCACCGATTCGAATACGAGTGACAGGTTACTTTGGACCCGCGATTCGATTAACGCCGCACACTTAGCCGAACCAACGCGTCCCTCGTTACACGAACGAGCAATCGTGCATCTAATAACAATTGGCCAGGAAGCTTGTCGTTTTCAATCAGCCGCGAGTAATACGTTGGATTAGGAGAGACGTGGCGTTAAAACGGCGCGTTGGGGCAATTTTTCCTGGCCCAGGAACAGCTCTACGAATCCAACGAAGGTGCTGCTGGGTGTAGCCTGGTTCAATGAATATATTAATTGAATAATCCTAAGGTTTCAGCTACTCAAAGACAGCCACTTATCCAGCCTCTCCTCTACCTCCTCTGCCTCTGCTGGCTCCCTCTGTTCGTGTTATATATGCAAATTCCTGGGCGAATTCGGTGTAATGGCCCCTCTTCGCTCCTCCACCCTGCCTCTTTACCCCTTTCAGCTCCCACCAGTCCTGCTGGAAACCCCTGATCTCCTCTCCTCTCTCCGGGGAGCAATGGGCTAATGCGAGCGCAGTTAGGCGGCGCCGACCCCAATTCACCGTGCACCCCCGCAAATTCATTAAGCAATTGTGATTTCATCCGCCACCACTTTTACGACTGGTCCACTTTTACGCGCACTCGTAAAAGCGACTGCTCGATGGCTGTGTAAGTACCGCTTTCATCAGCGATACGGAGAACGCGCACCTCCGGGATGGCCCTTTCGTAGACTTTGAACGCCGCCATTTTCCATCCTGTCGAACAACGTTTTGGAACGGTTAACAGAAACCGGACGCGGGGATGGGGGCTTTTTGTCCGACGTGGCGGCAATCGAGGGAGAACCACACGGGATATTTTGCTGCTAGAGGACTCCTCGTACGGAAGGACTCGGAGGAGATAAAGAGATGTTTTCAGACGATGCTTCAAACGTGTCACGGGACTAGTTTGCAACGGCGAGAAATAAGAATAACTATGCCTCTATGCGAGGTACTATCCGTAGAGTAGGTATACCGCAAGAGAAGTGACACGTAGTTAGAATTTGAGGAGAACTGACTTTATTTAGGTTTTGGGATAGACATATATAGGATTTGGATTAAGTACGGCCCTGGAAGAATGTTAAGAGTGTCTGGACTTAGAACGAAAGTGACCGTGTGCAAGAGGATTGATTGCAAAGAATATTTATGGTAGAATCGACTAAAAATTTAGAGATGTGTCCAGAGTGGTTAAAGTACCTGGTCCACCGAGGTTGCGTGGGATAGGGGCATGATTGGAAAGGAAAGCCTGGGTATGGAAAGGACGAAATGAATGGTTTAACACTAGAACTACCGATCTTTAATGGGTACCTAACTGTAACCTGCACAGATTGTAGTAATTTCAGCGATACGACGAATATCAATGAATATATCGATTACAGTTCTTACTTAATACGAGTTGACACCATTTTATTCTTAAAGCAGGTGTATGTTTTCGGTGATTGCAAAAGGAAGATCCTGGGATCAATCATTTTAACTGGGTTAGTAGTTCTAGTGTTAAATAAGGGTGCAAGGGGTAAAGACTTTAACAGTTTTTAAGAGTTTTTAAGCTAGTCTCTAAGAGTGTGCCAGTGTGTCAGTAAGAAGTCCAAGTCGAGCATGCCTGCAGCGAAACACTCTTATTTCATAGCCGTCAGTCTATGCATAAGCTTATTTTATTCCATTAAGAAGCGAACGACACTATTCTAGTCAATCCACCCAATCGCGATCCTACATATATATTCTTGCTATCTTATGCTAGGTGGTTTGAAAGGGGTTGTATCGTGGAGTTTGTAGGTTTGAGGAGACAAGGTTGTTTCGAAAGATGTACTTTTGACGATTCTTTTTCCATGGGAGCTTGGTTGTTGAGGTATTGCGAAGTGTGGATAGCTTTCACCGTTATCCATTGTGTTCCTGTGGGAGGAAGCCCTTCGTTGGAGTTCTAGGAAGACATCACCTAGGTCCGAGGACAATGATCACAGATTGGAGATAGGTGGTTTGAAAGGGGTTGTATCGTGGAGTTTGTAGGTTTGTTCATCGGGTGGTCGTGGTGATTCGTGTTGGCTGTCGTCACAGGGTTGCGTCTTGGAATTTGGAACTGTAGTCATCTGGTGATTCATGTTGGAGTTTGAAGTTTTCCTTACTTATCTTTCCTTACTTATCTTGGGCTGTCGTCACACTTGCACTCCATGTGTGATCGAGTTGGTAATGGTAGTAGGGACAAGGTTGTTTCGATAGATGTACTTTTGACGATTCTTTTTCCATGGGAGCTTGGTTGTTGAGGTATTACAAAGTGTGGATAGCTTTCACCGTTATCCATTGTGTTCCTGTGGGAGGAAGCCCTTCGTTGGAGTACTAAGAAGACATCACCTAGGTCCGAGGACAATGGTCACAGATGGGAGATAGAATTTGAATGCCTTCTATATTTTTTATTTTTATTTTTTGGAGGACTTTTTCGATTAATTAGTATAGGAATTGGTAAATCCCAGACGAGCCCTAAAATTTGTAGAAATTCGCTTCCAATTTTAAAATCCATGCTGTTAGTGATATAAAAGATCAGGAAATAGAACATATGCAAAGATCTTTAGTAATATTAATAATATAATTGTACTTTGAGTTTTACCCCATTAATTATATTTTATTTTGTAGAAAATTTATCACCGTGTAAAGAATGCTTGTAATTATTGTTTTAACACATTTGAATCTTTTCATTTATTTCTTCGTCCGTTCTAATGATAATAATGTTATTGTTAAGTATTTTCGACAGATTTCTGTTGGCAATTCGAACGTTCATGAAAAATGTGGACGTGTGACATATAAAAGAACAGAATGAAGAAAAGTACATTCGTAACTTCACCAGATACACCAGCTCATATCTTAGCAATTACAAGTGCTCGTTTATGGTCTCGAGCCACGAAAGCACTTCATTTAGTAGCAGTTTCCAACTTTTCTTACACAGCTTTCAAATCCATATACTTCAGAAGTTTATGCTTCAGTTCGTGAGATCATTTGTAAAGAACCTAGGAGATTTCCGTGCTCGTTACTTGTAAATCAAAAGGGAGGATGATTTATTAAATAAGCTCCACCATTTAGCCTTTGATAAATTAAATATTTTCATTACACGAGTAAAATGGTAACCGGTTATCCCAAGCATCATCTCCATATACAGGGTGCTTCATTTCAGTTACATACAGTGGTGAAACAATAATGAAACGTAGAGAAGAATTTTATAAAATTGGATATTTATTGTGTCATGAAATGAATTTATATTTCGCATGAGCAATTATACCATTTTTGCAAGAATGACGTGAGGAAATATTTATATATAATAATTTGCGAATAATTATCGTGTAATAAATATTTACTTTCATTATAGTATATGATATACTATAATCTCGATACTCGAAATATATATACTCAATATCTCAAATGTATTTTTTCATTTGTAAATTTATTCGTTTTAAATATTATTTGCAATTTTTATATGATGTTCAGTATCGTGTAGAATCACTAAGTGAATTAATTCACGTAAGCGAAGTTGTACGAAAATAGTCCAATTCTAGTGAAAAAGTGTAATTGCAGTTTTCAAGCGAGATTACCATAAAAATCCTCGTGACAAGATTTTAAAGCTTATTAAACTATGTACAATTTTCCTCTATTACTTTTATCCAGCTTCATTTGGAACCGAGCCATAGTCTAGCCTAGTTACTAGAATGTCCCTAGCGGTGTTGTTGTTGAAACTAAACTAAGTGGGAGAATCTTGTGTCCAATTCAAAAAGGTTTATGAATTTCTCAACACACATATATATAGATCAGCAGGATAAATTAAAGCTTTAAAATGTCAATGTATTTTTTAGATTGCAAAATTTATTTTGCACACTACATATACATATTTCATACACTATCTATTATATATATTGTCTTCTACACAAAATGTCATTATTTCTACGCGAAATAAAATTTTCATTTAATAATTTTTATTTCTTGCGAATTAATACGAATATGTAAAATTTTAATTGGGATTTAAATTTGATGCAAAATATAAATGTAAAATAAATATTCCGTTTGTATGTAGAATTTACAATTTTTAAAATTTCATCGCTGAAAACTATTCTGTCAATCGACATTATTATAGAATACGTAAGACGAGAATTATTATTGCTTTGAAATATACAAGTATTATCAATAACTTTAATAAATTGAAACGGAGATAAAACGAATTACGTTAAAAATACGAAAGGGAAAGCAAGTTAAATCTGAAAATATTTTTGCACAGGGACTTTTATTGTTCCCATAATCGTTAGGCAGCATTGCGGTCGAGAAAGCTGAAAATTGCAGCGAAAAGGGAGTTTGTTAATAATAGAAGTGCTGCAAATGTGCAATATAATACATAAGATACCGAGCAAACTGCTCGGTGAAACACGGCACACGTACTCTATAACGCGTAATGGAAACTTTAAATATGTAGCAATCCAACGAACGCGCTGCTAACCTGGTTACCAGATCTACGTGATCATGCCATTAGTTTGTCGTCCTCGTAAAATATTTCTCATTCTAATACCATGATTTAACTAAGCACGCGCTTGCACACGAGTCAAGTTCATGTAAATATTCATCAGGAAACGTCAACTATATATAATGATGTTCCTCGAATGAGAAACTAGATTTAGGTTAGGTTTGGGTTAGGTTAATATCAAATAATTACAAGTAATCGCACAACTGATGCTATAATAATTACGATGCACGATCACATCATTTTGGTACAAATTAATAGTCATAAGTGATGTTTCTCGAATGAGAGGTTAGGTTTAGATTAGGATTAGGTTAGATTTAGGTTAGGTTTGCATCAAATAATTACAAGTAATCGCACAATGAATGCTATAGCAATTACGATGCACGGTCACATCATTTCGGTACAAATTAATAGACATAATGACGTTTTTCGAATGAGGTTAGATTTAAGTTAGGTTTAGGTTAGATTTAGGTTATGTTAATAATTACCAGTAATCGCACAACTGATGCTATAGTAATTACGATGCACGATCACATCATTTCGATACAAATTAATAGTCACGAGTGACATTTTCCAAATCAGAGGTTAGATTTAGGTTAGGTTTAGGTTAGGTTAATATCAAATAATTACAAGTAATTGCACAGATGATGCTATAGTAATTACGATGCACGATCACATCATTACGGTACAAATTAATAGTCACAAGTGATGTTTCTCGAATGAGAGGTTAGGTTTAGGTTAGGATTAGGTTAGATTTAGGTTAGGTTTGCATCAAATAATTACAAGTAATTGCACAGATGTTGCTATAGTAATTACGATGCACGATCACATCATTTTGGTACAAATAAGTAGTCACGATTGACATTTTTCGAACGAGAGGTTAGGTTTAGGTTAGATTCAGGTTAGGTTTGGTTCAAATAAGCACGAAATAAGCACTAGTGTTACGAATGCATATACTTTTGTACATGATCGCGTCATTTTAGCAGAAGTTAATAGTTAATAGCACCGATTGGAAAGCAAATTAAAATGAGAAGAAATTAAACAGCATTTTCCTTGGAGCCATACGAGAGAAAAAGTGCAAATACTTTGGCCATTAGTTCGTATTTAAAGTTTAATTCGTGCGTGCGTTTCGTGAAACCGCATTACACGTTTTTGCTCTTAAACCGAAATGCATTGCTTGAAAGCTAATTGGCACTGATAAAAATGTCCGCATGCACTTTTATTATTGCGATTTTTCACACAATGTCCTTTACCAAACTTTCACGTGTAGTGCAATGTAAGTAACATTCTTCGTTCATCTGGATTATTTGTTAATTTTGCTACAATTTTCTCAAATTACGTTATTATCTGTATAATAATGTTATATTAATACTTAAGAATGTCAGTGTTATTTATACAGAAATTAATACGTTTTTGAAAATTCTGAAGGGTCTAGTTAAGAAATTATTATCTCAATTTTTACGAGAATTTTTATTCCAAAAATTTTGTTAATTTATTTCGATATTTTATTTTATTTGCAATTCTGTCGAATTAATAATATCAAGAATAACATGCAAACGTGTGAGGAGAATTCTATCATCGATTTCTTCCGGCATATTTAATTAACTAACTACGGATATTTCAAATTTTACCTTCATTTTAATCAATGGAAAATTTGCTCGATTCCCCTTTGTGTCTCATCGAATCGTTGTATTGCAATACAATTTATATTCATTAAAAATTATAATTTGGAATAGCAGAATTGTAGAGTGCAAAAATTATAAATCCAAATTGCTCGTGTGTATAAATTTATGCAGCCGTATATTGAAATAATCGAAACAATTAATTTCCACTAATTGCAAATTTCGTCCTCGGAAAATGTACATATTTTAAAACGAAATAATGAATATATCGACTCGCAGTTACAATTTATTTTATCTCGCGTTTGTTTTGACGAACGAGCTGTTCTCGCAAATTTTTCTCCATTCGACTTTGCGAATTAAAAATAACGTAATTAGAATAAGCACGGATTAAATGTTGCTGACGTTCCATTGCGAACATTTTCCACGTTATGCTATTCACACGCCCGATGTTTGCAGGCTTTATTTTATTTTCTGATTATTAGTTTACAGTCGGAGAGGTTTCGTTGTGCATCAAGACTGTTTCTTTTACTAAGTTCGCGGTGAATACGTGCTGACATGAATATTGCTCCTCCGCTTTCACGTGTGCATGTATAAAATATGGGAACGACACGAGCACATCGTTGCTTCGGAAACGCGATAATGTAACGTAATAACGTAATGTGAAAAGAGAGAAATTACGGTACTGCAGACAAGAGTATGGATCACGACGAATGCAGGATCGAAATTTGCCCGAACACTGGAGCAAATGATATTATTCATTAATTAATACTGTACGAATAGTTAAAACATTATAACTGACTACAGAACCCTTTCAGCATTCAAATTATTTTTATTTTTTCATTCATCTTGTATCTGCAGCTGCAACATGCAAATTTGTTTGCAGAATTATTATGCCTATTCGAGTTGCATTTATTTCATTCGAGTCGGTTTCAGTAATTAATGAGCGAATAATTAATAAATACATAATAAACGATGAAATTAAATAACTCTAGTATTGCTCTGAAGTATAGTTATTTTTACAGTATGTTTTACAACAATGTACTTTTATAGTGATAAGACTAGTCATATTATGGTTGTATTAATAACAATATTGCTATTTATAACGAGAATCATTTAGTTTGCTCGTATTAAGTTTATCTATTTCGAAAAACTATTTCAAATTAGGAGACTTTCCCGCCTTATGGCGGTTTACGAGGAATGCCATCTACAGTGCTGCCACTTCAGTGCCCAAAGTTCCGCCCGCTTTAGCTTCATTGCTATTCTCACCAATTCCTAAAAATGGAATGTGAAAATGACTTCAAACATGAAATGAGACTTGACACTGATCGTTTTCGACTATTTTGAGTACTTACTTTCACCTGAACTCGAGAAAATCCCACATAAGCGTCCTGATGCGACACTAAAGAGGGCACCACCGTATATATCTACGAGTCGCGTGGAATTACACGAAACACTTATTGAAATAATATACGAAATTAATTTAAAAATGAAATTTATATTCCACAACCCATAATTAAAATTTGAAATTGAACTCGAAAATTAATTAACAGTAACGGGTAAAATTTTAACGAAAAAAGAACAATACTGCAACACAGATGTCACTATACTCATATTCAAAGACCTAAAGAATAGAATTTTAAAAATTGTTATTACAATTGCTAAATAAGATTTTGAGCTATTTTTAATATATTTAATTTCCACTTTTTTCAGTCTTCAATTTTTCAATTAATTCCTCGATGATAAAAGGAAGGAATAAAGATTGTCAATGATTCAACGATATTTCATACAGCATTTCAACCACTCGCGGATCGCAGCAGTCAAGCCAGGATTTCATTAGCTAAATTTATTCGTAAATAAATTTTTCGAAAATATTCAGGAAGTTTTTCAGTTATGTGCAACTGGAGGAATTTTAAAGGAATTCGTTTCCATTAACCGACATAACTCTGGCACAGTGAGACTGAAAGCATCTCCCTGCAGCAAGAGAACAATGAAAAGACTCATCAAACTAAATTTTCAATTCTCCGGTAAAATTGCGCTCCGCCTGTACGATGACCGAAGCCTGGGCTTCCTCCAACAGTTGGAATTATTCTACAAATTGCTCATTTAAAGTGCAGAAACGTCAATTTCAACAGCACTCGCTGGGTTCCGTTACAGATAATAAAGCAATTGTAAGTGCAGAATGAAAGTGAGAATTGTCGTTCCAGTTTCCTTATTTCCGTGCTGATTGATCCCTGTTTCAGTACCAAACTCAATCGAACAGACATTTTTACTTGGGTAAATAATTTTATTAATACTTCTTATACATTTTTCCAAATTTTATTACCACAGCTCGGATATAATTCAATTTTGACGTGAAATTCAAAATTAATTGAGCAATTCGTATAAATATCGACGGACACCCAATGTTGGACATTAAATTAATTTCTAACGCTAGCAAAGTAAAGTTTCACTTCGAAAAATATGAAATTTTATAAAATAATTACTCGATCAAATTTGTTTGTTATTTATTAAACATTTATTTGTTTAATACGTTTACTTAGTCTGGATTACTCGAATTTATGGATAACAAGCAAATGATATAGGCAGCCTATTCATTCGGAGTTTAGAATAATTAATCGGTAGAGCGATCAATAATAGCTTCGCATATATCCTATTGGCCAGAGTGTTTGATATCGATGAAACGTTGTTTCGTTAGACTATGTATTCTTCAAACGAATCCATTAAAGCTTATAAATTATAAGCTCGAAGCTCGAGGGCCTGTCAGCAGTACAGCAATAACCATTTCGGACTTCTCTAATTTGCATATAGTTAAGTGAACATGCTAGGAGTATACAGAGTCGATCAAAACTGGTAGACGCACAGAAGAGACAATTTTTATTCTCCAATCAAATGGTCCAAAAAATTATTCACGCTATAAAAAAGGAAATAAAAATGAAATCAAAAATCCAGTGCTGTCGTATGGGATATTTCTCTATAATAATCCTAGGCAAACAATCGTAAACAAATTAACTGTTATTCCAAAGCAATGGGATTCACAGTCGAAGCGAAAATAAACTTATTTTACAGGCGAACCATAATTTCCCCCCGCCATTTTCCTTCCATTTAGAAGAAAATTAGAAATTAAAAGCTGTCCGACGTGTTTTTCCAGCGTCGATATATTAACGAAATGGTCGAGTACGTTGTTGCACATACACGTGTAACTGCTGCGGCGTTCATACTACGTTTCCAAACGCTATATCATGACATTTATTCGCCTGGTAGAATTTCGGCGGTTATCCACGTTGACCGCAGGTTAATTCAACGCACGTGAGTGTAAATACGCGGCGTGCTTAAAAATCTCTATCACCCGGCTGTTTGGCTCGATACTCCATTCGATATCTGGTTACTCTGTCACGCGAACGACGGGCAGAAAAGCGTCCCGATAGTTTCACGAAACGTGGCTACCGAGAAACGCGGCAAGTGTCGATATTGATCACTCGTTTACCGCGCGACGGTGTCGCCCTCTACGCTGACGCGCTCGTAGTTTACATTCGGCAGAATCACGCTGGAATGAACATCTTGGTGCTCCGCGTACGCGGCTATTGCCTGGGCGATGGAAAAATGTTTCATTTATAGTAGAAAATCGAGAAAATAAAACTGGGGCATTGAAATGTCGAAATATTTATTTCTGAGCTTTGAAATTAATTTTAATGCGCGAAATTGAATGTAATAGAATGTAACATCGTATAATAAGGTCTGTGTACGTGGCTATTGCCTGGGTGATGGAAAAATGTTTCATTTAAAGTAGAAAATTGAGAAAATAGAACTGAGGCATTGAAATGTCGAAATATTTATTTCTCAGTTTTGAAATTAATTTTAATGCGCGGAATTGAATATAATAGGATGTAATATCGTATAATAAGGTCTGTGTACGTGACTATTGCCTGGGTGATGGAAAAATATTTCATTTAAAGTAGAAAATTGAGAAAATAGAACTGAGGCATTGAAATGTCGAAATATTTATTTCTCAGTTTTGAAATTAATTTTAATGCGCGGAATTGAATATAATAGGATGTAATATCGTATAATAAGGTCTGTGTACGTGGCTATTGCCTGGGTGATGGAAAAATATTTCATTTAAAGTAGAAAATTGAGAAAATAGAACTGAGGCATTGAAATGTCGAAATATTTATTTCTCAGTTTTGAAATTAATTTTAATATTCGAAACTGAATGCAATAGTATATAATATCGTATAATATGATAGATAGTTGATGCTATCTAGTAATATTGTCTGGTGAGACTATCTCCTGTAAACTACAGTGGAATTTCGATTATTTATTTTCTTAGATATTGGTTGTATTTTTCTATGAATGATAGTAAATCGTAGTTAATGTTTCTTTGTTTAATTATATCAGATCATTTAACTTTATCTCAAATATTTCTTCCAGCAACTTGGAATAATATATTAAAATGGATATAATATAAAATTTTGTATACAAAATTAATTAATTATTTTAAAATTCTTTAATTTTATATAACAAAATTACACGTGTACACAGTTGTAGTCATTTATTGGAGTCCTAAATTGGAAATAAAATAGATAGAGTACTTTACTTTGTGTAAAATATAAAATTATTCGAAATACGTGTGGAAGAAGATAGATAATTTAAATTATTTGATTTATATTTCAACTGCTAAATAGTTTGCATATTTGTATTCACCATACTGAGTAAACAATTGATAGGATCTGAACAGTGTACTCATGCTCGATAAAGGTATGAAGAGCTTGTGTTTGGAAATTTGCAGAAATAGCAGGAAAATGTTTTCCAAATTCTTGTCCACTCTTCATCAGTATTTAATTATCGATTGCACCAACTGTACTAATATTATTATCAGATACCAATGAAATTTCGATGAAGTATGATCCATAATGTACAAAAAGAAAAAAAGAAGTAATTCGACATTCATGCGAGGTGAAAGCTCAAATCTCCTTTTGCTTACCATGGTTCAATGAAACCAGTTTGAAGTGATATTTCGTGTCCCTGAACGAAGTCAGGTGAACGTCTAGGGTCATTAAAAAAGCACTGAATAATTTAGACTAATTGTCTGCTATCGTTCCCTAAACATTTCTATTCTTAAGTCTTCTTTATTTCACAAAAATATTACGGAGCAGCTAAAATGAGAGGTATACCTAAACATAGTGTACAAAATTATATTAATATATCTAATTAAATGAATTATAAAACGTACTATATATAATTACATAATTAATATTAATAAAAATTCTACAATGAAGACAAAGACGTATACATAATATCGATTACCTTTTTAAAATATTAATATTCAATTATCAAAATATTAACTTTGTCAAAAGCAGTTGTATATTTTTAGTGGAAATAAAATTAATTAATAAAATAAAAAGATAAAATAAAATTCTTTTATTCTGTAAAATTGATGCTTTTGGTAGTTGTACTGCCATTGTCGAGATGAAAGGTGGAAGATACAGTAAAGTAAATATCTTTTGCACATTGTAGTATAGTTTGTTATGTACACTGTGACACGTAAGCTAGTTTCCTCAAGTTTCTTTCCTCAAAGCTCACGCCTGACTGATTTTTCACGAAACGTTTGCCTTTCATAGGACGTGGGCTACCTTCATTTGTCCCAACCAGTGCAAACATATTTCTTTCAGGAACTATTCACTTTGAAACTGAGGTTCGAGAAATATTTCCTAGGAAAAATATCGGACACAGTTATACTCTCGATGCTTAAGATTTTCACATTTTCTAGATATATGTAATGGTGGATTCGTGTGACACGGCACGAATTATGCGACGAAAGAAATTACCTGGAATTACCAGTGCATGTGAAAATGTGAAATAATTGTGTGTGCAAGCGTTGAGAAAATTATTTCGAATTAATATCACTCGGTAACACATAGTCATCCATAATTCATATATCATGCATTTATGGATAACGGTTAATATGTATATTAAATACAATAATTATTAATATCCAGCCTGAAAATGAAGTGTAGGTCAGTATTGATCGAACGTTTCATCCCAAATAATATACTGAACTGTAGTTCGAAATTGAGGAAATAATGGATTCACGTTAAAGAAAAACAGAACACTCGATTAACCCACGGTAATTAGTATAGCGAATGCATGAGGCAAACACCATTGTGATACTGTGCATCGTAAAACGAAATTGAAATGGAAAAATTAGTTATTAACGAAATTATTTAAAGCTACGGAAATGAGAGTGCTTTAATTTTGAAAAATAAAACAGAAACATTTCGTTGTGTTCCAACTGTGGCAAACATTGTGCTACGAAAATAAACAACACGAGTTAAAATTTTGTTAATTTTAATCGAAATTGCTCTGTTAATCTCAGTTTCCAAAAAATGTGGAATGTGAAAAATGTGATTTTTAGTTAGAATAAAGTGCGATGTAAAAATCAGGAACGTTAAAAGGTTCGATGTTGTCTTACGAGTTAGGTGAAAGAATTTGGAGTCTACCAATGTTCATAATTATAATTATTCCTGCTTTTGAATAATCATAATTGGTCATCGAAGTTTAAAAGAAAACCTCTTTAAAGAGCATACTTTCTATGTTAAAAGAATTCCAGCGAATGAAATTCTGCAGTCTGTACATGAATATTAAACAGTATACATAGTCTGAATCTGTTATTAACAATAATTATAGTTATTCATGAACTTTTTGTAAATTGTAGATACATTTTAATATAAATTCGTCATATGTTTAGGTAATAACCAATAATTTATTAATTTTCTCACTTTTCTTATAAATTTACGTTGTGAACAATTTGTCATAAACAATATTAATTTGTTATTAACGACAAATATAATAATTCATAAACTTTTTGTCATTCATTGGTACATTTTAACACAAGTTTAAGTAATATATAATAATCTATAAATTTTTCCACTTTTATCGTAAATGTACATAAAGTTTTACTATAATTTTAACTATAATTTTCTCAGTCCCACGTTTCAAATTCTCCTTTTCCCTTTTTCGAACACGCCTAGGCAAATAAATAATACCATGAAATGCGAAGAAACCATGGATAAACCAACGCAAATTGCCTATAGTATAGTGTATATAATAATAGTATAGTATAGTGTAGTATAATAATATATATATATATAAAGAAATACTCAGCCTATTCCTGATGACATGTCCTGCTGCATCCAAGCATTCGAAGTAAGTGACTTGAGCGTATTTCAAGTTAGGCCATAGTCAGGTCAGGGTTTATGTACTCGTTAATCAAAACAAATACTAGAGCAAGAAATGCAATCACGCAGTGAGCTCGCTGAAGTATTTAAACGTTTTACGCTTGTGAAATAATGCACAGCCTGGAGGCTTCTTGCCGCGACTAATTAGCATCGTCCAGCAGGATCTTTTTGCATTTAGCGTGCGACGGGTAATGAAACTAGCTGTCTGTTCCCTCCCGAATATAATATTCAACGTGTATGCTAATCGGTGCGTAACGCTGAAGCTTAACCGAGGTTTTGAATCGGCGGGGCCAGGCGGGGTTGCTTGAAATTAGTACGGTGATAAAGCGGAGGTTAACTGCGGATTCAATTAAAAGAACATTAGATTCGGGGTCACGATTAAATTGCAATCAGATTTGAATTAAGCGTTACATTTGCGCGAGAAAGATTCCCAAGTTGATAATGACTGCTGCCCTGCAACTATGACTTCATTTCATGTTTTATAACAAGACCTCTGGTTAAAGTGGCAACGCTTTCGTATTCGGGGCAAACAGTTTGCGTGAAACCGTTGGTAGGTATTATCAAGATATTATGAATAGTTTATGCGTGGAGAAGGGCAGTTTAATGATGCCCGCTTTATTTGCGCTCGAGCTTTCACAGAGTGTACGGGGATAATCAGGTAGTGGATAACGTTGTTTTGCTATTTTATTCCTTTACTTCTTCGTGATGTTGTTAGTGGATAACATTCATCGATACCACTGTGTAATAAATTTTAGCTTTTCCTCAAATCTGTAATATATTTCAGCAGATATTGTCCACTGTTATTTTTCAAAGTTCTAAAGGGAAGTTCGAAAATTTACAAGGGATAGGAGATATCTTAAATTTATTACTAAATTACTGCTGACTTATGTATAATATAGAATTAACTAATAACTAATTAATGCATAATTTGTAATTAACTTATAACTAAATAAAAACTAACTTATAACTAACTTACAACTAGCTTATAACTAATATTTCAACTTTGGTGCGTAGCTCTTAGCTTGGTATCATTCACAGAAATAATTCATTGGGAAACGATACCAATTACCAGGTCTCACCACGTGGAGGTGGCTACGCATCGAGACCCGACATGCGCCCTAGTGGCACAGCCTGCTGGCGCTATCTGTATCAAAGGTATCCTAATCTAACTTGGAGCGAATTAAGTTAAAGTGACTCTACTGACACTTTGCTTTATTTCGTGTCTTACAAAGGGGACTTCGGTTCGGTATACTGAAACTCTACTGTCGCAACGCTAAGATATTTTCAAGTTCCCATAAAAATAGGGAATGAAATATCAAACACGCGGGCAAATAGAAAATCGCGACGCGCCCGAACGAGTTCGCGATTATTCGAAAGACCGACTAGCCTAGGCGATGTACTCCCGTGTACAGAGATAACTTCAT
>NW_016911141.1:18254-33592 GCF_001483705.2 Eufriesea mexicana
AGAAAAATAATTAGAACCTGAAAGAAGAAATTATCGTTAAATTATTTAAGAGAGTGGACAATGGCCACTGAATAGCCATTGATCTAGCCAACAATGATATATAATATAAATAAACCAACGACGAGCATTCGAATATTATACAAAATACTCGAATGTAAAAACAATGAAAATTAGAATAACAGAAATAGAATCTGAAAGAAGAAAGATAATTAAAACCTGAAACGAAAAATAATTAGTACCTGAAAGAAAGAATTATTGTTAAATTATTTACGAGAGAGGACAATGGCTACTGAGTAGCCATTGATCTAGCCAACGATGATATACAAATAAACCAACGACGAAGCATTCGAATATTGTTTCAAATACTCGAATGCACAAACAATGAAACCTAAACTAAAAGAAATAGAATCTGAAAGAAGAAATAATTAAAACCTGAAACAAACAAAAAAAATATTAACGCGGACCCTCCGAAGTCGAAGCGACAACTGGCTCGAGCCTGCACGCGGGCCCCTTATATAGCGGCGGCTGGCCGAAGATCGGCGAAAATTTCCGAACTTTACCGATCCCTTTAAAAGTCACTTTTCCGCTGTAATAACTAATAATTTATTTACTTTCTTGACTTTTATCGTTAATATACGTTGCAAACTATCTGTTATCGATAATTTTAATTTGTTATTAACAATAAATTTATTAATTTATTAACTTCTTGTAAGTTTCGAATATATTCTAACACAAATACGTCGTTTGTTTAAGTAGTAGGCAATAATTTATTAACTTTTTGACTTGTATCGTTGATATATGTTACAAACTATTTGTTATCAACAACTTCAATTTGCTATTGACAATAAATTTATTAATTTATTAGCTTTTTATAATTTACGAATACATTTTAACACAAATACGTTGTTTGTTTAAGTAGTAGCTAATAATTTATTAACTTTTTTTACTTTTATCGTTAATATACGTTGCAAAATATTTGTTATTAACAATAAATGTAGCAATTTATTAACTTTTTGCTAATCATAGATACATTTTCACGCAAATACTTTATATATACTAGTAATAGCCTATAATTTAGTCATTTTTCCACTTGTATTATAAATTTACGTTGTGACCAATATGTTATTCAAAATAAGTGTAATAATTTTTACACTTTTGCAAATTATAGGTATATTTAAACATTAGTATAATATTGTTCAAGTAATAACCAATGAATTAATTCTTTTCCTATGTTATAAATTTACGTTATGAACAATTTATTATTAATAAGAAATT
The DNA here is from genome assembly GCF_001483705.2 of Eufriesea mexicana. Lineage (NCBI taxonomy): Eukaryota > Metazoa > Arthropoda > Insecta > Hymenoptera > Apidae > Eufriesea > Eufriesea mexicana. Next base: position 19,530 of record NW_016911141.1, read on the forward strand.
GGATTATTTATCCATTTTTATGAACTATAACTGTATTTGAATGACGTCATTGCCAAGAATTCTGTCCACTTACCTCTCGCATCTTTAAAAATCGTCAAATGCTTAACTGAAACATCAAAAATTTACAAAAGATAGGAAATATTTTAAACTTTGTGCGTAGCTCTTAGCTTGGTATCGTTTCCAAAAATAATTCATTAGGAAACGATACCAATTACCAGGTCTCACCACGTGGAGGTGGCTACGCATCGAGACCCGACATGCGCCCTAGTGGCGCAGCCTGCTGGCGCTATCTGTATCAAAGGTATCCTAATCTAACTTGGAGCGAATTAAGTTAAAGTGACTCTACTGACACTTTACTTCATTTCGTGTCTTACAAAAGGGACTTCGATTCGGTATACTAAAACTTTACTGTCGCAACGCTAAGATATTTTATTTCAACATACTCTAATATTTCAAAGTTCCCATAAAAACAGGGAATGAAATATCAAACACGCGAGCAAGTAAAAAATCGCGACGCGCCCGAACGAGTTCGCGATTATTCGAAAGACCGACTAGCCTACGAGATGCACTCTCGTGTACAAGACAACTTCGTGACTCGGCATCCTCCCGATCGGGCCTAGCCCAAGTCCAGCCACTGCCGCTCTCGTCAAGACTTACACGTGGACCAAAGATAGACCCCAAGCCAATGAAACTTCCAGAGTCGACACAAGGGTCCGGCGGGGCCTTGCAAGCCAGACAGACACTTCGCATCCCAGCCACACGGGGTAGAACTTAATCATCCCTGTGGTCTAACCGTAGACACTATGTCCGTCCAGCTGCATACCCGAACCCCAGTCGCGTACGACCGGGGCAGCTGGACCCCCGCATCAAGTCCAGAAGAAACAATGACCCGAGGGCTACCCTGGAACTCGATGCTTGACGAGTTTGACAGTGGCTGGAAATGAGTGTCGGAGACGAGTCGTGAGGATGACTTATGAAACATGAAGTTGTCGAGTACACGTGAGTACGTCGCGCAGGCTAGTCGGTACTTAAGTACAATCGCGATTATCGTGAGAACAATTATGTTCTATTTGGTAAACGAAGAGGATAGGCGAAGATAGAGAATTGATATATTTCGCTCCAAGTTAGGTAGTTTACCTTTGTGCGAATAACGCGCACATGATACTTAGTCTAGTGATCTATCTTATAACTACTTAGGTCTAAACGCACGCATCTTGCGTCGCCCATTGATACGTCCCAATTGAGAATTTTGAGAAATCTAAAAGCTAAAACAGAATAAATTATTGTTAATATACCCTGAAAGGAAACGGATTAGTAAGAGGAAAGAAAACGAGCGAATAGAAACCATGAAGGTTAACCAAGTGGAAGGAACAACCCACCGATGAGATAGAAACAAACCAACTATGATATATGAACAAACCAACGACGAAACATTCGAATATTACACGAAATATTCGAATTGTCAAGTAAAGATCAAAAGGAAGGAAAAAATAAAATCTGGAAAAAGAAAAATAATTAAATGCTGAAAATAGAAAAATAATTATTAAGAACCCAACGATGAGATATAAATAAACCAACGACGAAACATTCGAATATTACACGAAATATTCGAATTGTCAAGTAAAGATCAAAAGGAAGGAAAAAATAAAATCTGGAAAAAGAAAAATAATTAAATGCTGAAAATAAAAAAATAATTATTAAAAACCCAACGATGAGATAAAAATAAACCAACGACGAAACATTCGAATATTATACGAAATATTCGAATTGTGAAATAAAAATCAATAGAAACGAAAAGAAAAATCTGGAAAAAGAAAAAATAATTAATTCCTGAAAAAATAAAAAAAATTAAAGCCTGAAAGAAAAAGATTATTAATATCTGAAAACAATAAAAAAAGTATTAGTAAATTGTTTAATGGGGTGGGAAGTGGGTGGGGGTAGCCAACCTCCACCTCACTTCGGACTCCCACCCCTCGCGCACCTCAAAAATTTAGACGTTACACTTCCGAAGTCGAACCGACAAATGAGTTCCACCGCGTCGCGTCGCCCTTTATATAGCCGCCGATCGGCCGACCCCCCACCCCGATCAAAAATTTCTAAACCTTACCGATTCCATTAATTATTATTTCTCCGCTTTAATAGCCAATATTCTATTAATTTTTTTATTGTTATTATAAATATACGTTGTAAGCAATTTGTTAGTAACAATATTAATTTGTTATTAACAATAGACGTAACAATTTATAAACTTTTTGAAAATTATATGTAGATTTTAACATACGTACATTATAAATTCAAGTAATAACCAATAATTTATTAATTTTTTCGCTTTTACTATAACTTTACATTACGAACAATTTGTTATTAACAATAACTGTAGTTATTTATAAACTTTTTATAAATTATAGGTACATTTTGACATAACTACGTTATAAGTTCAAGTAATAACCAGTAATTTATTAACTTTTTCACTTTTATTATAAATATACACTGTGGACAATTTGCTAGTAACAGTCTGTCAGCTATGACTGACGATCTCTCATTCCATTATCCACACCAATTCACAATAACAGTCACACACAATGCCAAGCATAATCGTTTCCCTCTACGAAATATTTCGTTTAAACCTAGCTCAACGACGTTCAACCTCCTGCCTTCAAACAGTGCCATTACTCTCGCGAATAACCGTTTCGAGCTTAACTTTCTGGTCCATAACGCGACCGACCCTGCCCTAGTAGAAAACCAAACGCGTATCAGTTCCAGCCGGATCTGTAATCGATAAAATATTCTCGAGAAAGTACAAGCACGGGCAAACATTTACCATGCCGGCTCAGTTACTACGGGAGCCCATCAGCTCGCGAGGATTAAATCGATCCTAATGTTATTGCGCTAAGCTGGAGCTTACGTCAAAACTGTTCTCATCGATGGTACATGGCTGGTTAGCGACACCGAGCAAGAACCCGGGAATTTGCTTAAGTGCCACTAAGTAGACGTGCCAGGTATGAGGAACGAGCATGTATTCATCGACGATACAGGTGAATGGGCGATACTGGGGTACCGTTGTGTACCAAAACGTGCTTATACAGGTATCCAGGGTAGTGTTTATCGACATCAGCGCGGGGCTGAATCCTGACTCTGGGGACCAACAGAGATGCAAATGAGAGTTCTATATCACATTGACGATATGTTCATAGACGAAAGACAGCAACTTGGACATCGCTATCCTGAGGGGGATTATGCAAGTTTGAGATACGTTATTGCGTTATTGCAATTTTTGTAGCAGTTCATTTGGAAATATATATGTACTTAGATACTTATGTGGAGCGTGGGAAGTGTGATTGGTAGAATGGTAGATGTGTGAACAAAGGGTGTTTAGCCTGGAGTGTTAGAGTGCTTGGAGTGAGCGAGGGATGCTTGGATTTAGGTGGATGTACTTATCTATATAGTCCTCAGCAATGTCTACGTTCACGAATTACTTATATTCGACTTTCAGTAGGTACGAATTGTTCACAAGACATTCTGGTTCTGAGAGAGATCATCCGAGATTGAGATGCGATATTTTGTCGGTAGCTAATTCTTTATTAGGAGATTTGACAATTATATTTATGTACGCAGAGATAGGTATACATAATAACTGACAGAAGGATAGACATGTGAAAGAAGGATTCTAAATGTAGTATATTTCCATCATTTGTTTTAGGTTATGTCATAAACAGAGGATTCATGAGCAAAGATTTTGGATAGAAGTATACACCTGAGTTCTTCATTAGATATCTACCCAAAAGGAAGGAATCAGAGAACTATGTACTAGTTATTTTATTTGATTTCCTTAACCAAAAGACAGGATAGCAACCAATAAATTGACAGTAGTTTAAACAAAGTCTAAACAGATTTGTAATTCATTCCATAGTAATTAACACTAGAACTACCAACCCAGTGAAAATGACTGGTCCCAGAATTTTCCTGTTTGCAATCACCGAACACATACACTTGCTTTAAGAATAAAATTGGTATCAACTCGTATTAAGAAAGAACTGTAATCAATATATTCACTCATATTCGTCGTATCGCTGAAATTACTACAATCTGTGCACGTTATAATTAGGTACCCATTAAAGATCGGTAGTTCCAGTGTTAAAAACTCTGAATGCGAACTGCCTACAATCCTATAGAATATTGCAGACTGTAGAATAGATCGCCTAACGATTTCAACCTACAATCCACTGATGAGTACAGCCATCTACTTACCAATAGATAGGTCTATTAGAACAGCTTACAATCCTATAGAATATTTAATTTTATACAAAATATTGAATTAATATATCAATAGATTATGAATCTACAAGCTTAACTTAGCTTATTCATATCAATAAAATCGAACTTTCTAGTCAGATTCTATTGAAATTGCAATAATTTCCAAAACATTTTGATCTGCATACTTTCATTTCACATTTCAACAAAAAAGTCGTGGAACTGAGAATAAATGGGAAGATGGTTCGAAATAAAAGCACGAAACAGTTCCCACAAATAATCGTTATTCTTTAATTGGCTTACGAATTCTGGTACAATTGGATTGAACATAAACGGTAAATCGTTATTGTTAATACGTATATATACATTAATAGTACTTCGTAATGTAACATCCTCGATTAGCATTACTAAACGTACGTTTATCGCTCGCTAACAATTAATTCATCTCGTTACAAGATTCGTTTACAACTTACTCGCTACCAGTCATTCGGTTAGCTCGTATCCGTGTCGAGTTACGATGGCAGTGACTCGCGCGGTCGCCGCAGCGCGGCGCGCCAGTCGTCTCCATAACCTCCAACTGGCGTAAGCGATCCCAGTTCGATATAAAGTAGAAAAATGCACGGGTCATTTCGTTCGAGAGCGGATCTCGATCGCGGAACGAGCTAGCTTTGGTTGCTCGATGTTCGATCGATCCTTGATTCAGTCGAGATCGAATCCATCGTCCAGCGAGCTTGATCGGCTTACAATTAGACAGATCGGCGAATGCGTGGAAAACAACATGGCGCAGAAGCGGAAGTCGACTCTCAGCTCGAGCAGACGCGTGTTTAAGTTACAGGCGGATCTCGGCACACCGACTTGTACGAAGTCGGTCGAGACTCGCTGACTAGGTTAGGTTTACGTATGTACACGCGACAAACTTCTAGGGGGCGTTGGGTTTCGTTTCCAGTAGACCACAGAGTTCACTGACGTGAAAGAAATCGCGAGTCGTACGGTTGCGAGAGTTCGCAGAAATATCGACCTGACTGACGCCAAGACGTGATGGGGTTTGCAGTGGAAATGAAATATCGGCGCCCTGATCGTTTTCCATTTTCAACCCTTTGCACTTCGATGTGCCTTCCTTTCCAAGTACCTCGGATTTACTTTTCGCGATAATACGCTGTCGCCCCCGCTTGTATTAATGTTGAATTAAATGCAACGTAAGATTAACCACGTGAATTAATCGAATGTAAATGTATGTCCTTTTGTGTGTGCATGTTATACTCACACGCGAATATATATCTCAATCATTGCGTCTATATGTGAACCGAAGCTTGAGAAGAATTTGGAGGTTATGTTTTCGAATTATTGTTTCGAATATAATCACGTTGCCATATTACTCGGTTTGTGATTTGTGTTGTTGAATGGCTATTGTTTCCAAAAATAAATTAATCTTGGGAATAATAAACCTCGTTGTATTTATAAGTATTCTTAGAAAAATAAAAATTTGTTACACACACTGTACCAAATTAATAAACTAAATATGTTTCGAATTTCTTATTAACTTATATAAAATAGTTACTGCACTTTCTTCTCAAGTAGTTACTATACTACACAAATAATTAAACGAGTGAATAATTCATAAAAATTCCTGTCTATGTACATTAATTTAATTCTATTTAAATACCCTTTAATTACAAATTAAATAAAATAACGAAGAAATAAGAATAAAAATTGAATTCATGTTCCCTTTCATAAATACAATTTTATTCTTTAAAATAAACGTAGGAATTTTTTAAAGAATAACAAGTGTCATATAGTGTTCAGCCTGTTTCAATAGAGTTTACAGTTGCAGTTTGTGTTCGATTCGAGTCTCTTTCGCTTTCAATGATAAATTTCATCTAACTCGTAACTCGTGACGTTATTCAAGCTGTTTTCGCAAAAATATCGTGGAAATCGGCACCGAATTGCTTTCTGTTAAAAATTCATCATGCTGCTTCGAAAACGTGTGACGAGTGTCGTATTGCTCATTCCCGATATTGGGTTGGAAATATGCAATCTGCGTCGTTTAACTTTCATTTTCTCCAGCAAACGCTATTAGCTCGAGTTATGGCTTGTGATGGAGGCGATATGGAAATGATAGGTAACATCGAGAGTGCTCTGTAAAGAATTATTTCGTTTCGAATGGCTCCGCGTGCATTGGCAGAGAACTGAACAGGCACCCGTTTCATACTTCCATAAAAGCATCGATATATCTGTTCCTCATAAAAAAGAGTTTAGTATCAACGATCCTACAGCTTCACTCGATCAGAATTCTCTTTCAAAAAGGTACATGTGTATCCGACGAAAACGTGGAAAAATTTATAGAATGTTCTTCCTTTGATGATCATCCACCATTTTGTCCTCCATTTTTCTCCACAAAGTGAAAGGGAATATCTCTGCTCTTCTACAGACTGTCACAATTAAAAATCTTTTACAATATCAATTCTTAATTCAAATTTTGAAATTTGAAAATATTTCTCTACTCTCTGATTCTTTTAAAATCACTATAACGAATTAACGTTTATGACATTAATTTTTTCGCCTGCACCCAAATTTTAAATATAAGACGAGCACAGTGGATTGTTCGATACATTTCAAAAAGTATTTTAATATTTAATTATCTCCATGTTAAATAAAAATGAAAAGGTACGTAAATTGAATCGTGTTTCTTTACGCCATTTTGTAACGAGAAATAAACACGTCGCAATGCTCTCTGGGTTATCGTAACGTTTTAAGCTCAGGCACACGTTTGCAAGAGCTATAGTTGGTTACCGAGGGACATAAAATAATCACCGGGAACGAGACATTTCATAACAACATCAGGTTTCTTATTTTTCATTATACCTTCACGAGAGTATTACCAACGGATGGTAGAAATTTCCCCAATGGGAACGAGCACAAACACGATCGTATTTAGACTCGTGTAATAATGTATCTCATTAATAAAACGTATATGCAGGGAAATGTATTCACGTTATAATACTCGTGCAACATAATAAATTTATAACGTAATGTACTTACAGTGCAATATATTAATTACAATATGTCCATCTGACACAAGATTTTAATAAATATGAATCGAATGAGATCGTGTCTGACCTGATTTTCACTGGAACAACCCCATTTCATTTACGAACGTATCATGAAAAACAGAAAATTCTTTAACTTCGTCAGGAGAACGACTATCATTGGGACACAATAGATCCAGCTCATCTAACTCGATCTGGCAATAACCCCACTCGAGACTCGTAAATGCAATAGTGTCCTTTTTAGTGTTCACAGTTGGAGACCATATCCGATCGTTAATCTAGATGATTATCTTCATCTGAGAATTTGACTGACGTCGAGAAACAGAACTAGTACGAGAGAGCTACTGATACCCAATATACTTAGAACAAAGGACATACCCATGACACGTATGTGTGGACCTAAGAAGAACATCATATGTCAAAATATAAGATTTGCATATTCATCAAAGAAGAAAGAAAAAGAATAAAAAATAAATTATATATTTTCAAAAAATATTCACAACTTTATCATTATCTCATCGACAATAGCGACATCTTCTGGAATATGTAAATCAGTATCTATCTATGTGCGTGAACTATATGTTGTATCGAGTATTCGAGTTCTAATCTTAGCCGAGTCGTTGTGCCAATATCACGTACACGACTTGAAATTGTGAAAATAGTAAATGCCGTATACAGCCACGGTACAGACAGATTTTTATTGCTCAGCTCATTCAAAGTCACTGCAGGGATTCGAGGCTCCTATCTCGAAATGAAAACACTCGACGATATTCTTTACAACGTACATACGAATCATTGCCAATTTGGCATCGACGATATCCACGGACCCATTCCTAAGAATCGACGGTGATAACAGTGAACGTCAAAACGGACAAAAATCCAGAGTCCATTTCTTTTTATCGGTTGATGACAGAGTCCCTCATTCCGACTTATGTTACTTCTACTCCATCCAGGACGTCGTTACAATAACCCAGATAACACAGAACCGTATAACAATTCGGTACAGGCAGCCTCAAAAGAATACCTTTCACCGGAACGAGCGAAAGGGAAAAAGATCGCGAGCGAAACGTAACCATACTTGCATATCAACCATTATGATCGGCCATTAAGAATCGCCTGACACGCGGTATCGAGGTTTTATCCTTCCCATGACAATCCCGCCGTGTTATCCGACTCCTGAAATACACGGGTACTCCGTGCGAAGCGTCGTTATCGAACCTGTGCCTCGCCTGCGCTATTTCAGTGGCCCCCGACTAATACCGAAGGATCGAACCCGTGATCGTTAACCGCGGTACCAGCGTCCGCCGCGAGAGCGCGCCACCGGCGGCGTGTCGCGCCGGTAGCCGCGACAACGGCGCCGCGAGTCTCCTGCTTGACTCGAACGTCGCAACCGCCGATGGTCGTTATAAATTTTTATCACGGGAAATTTTTATCGACGATAGTAAAAATGTTTCGGCCATAAATCCATTTGGCTGGGAAAGCGCGGCGTTATCGTGTCGCTAGTCTCCGGGATCGCTCGGTGAATCCGAATGAACCCCGGGAATCACCAAAACTCGGCCAATGTTCGCTCGGCTAACGAAGTAACCGACACGGCCAGCGATCCTCCTCCCTCTTAACGTTTCCTCGCTCCGATTAAATATTTACAATACGCCTGTGCACGAGTCGGTCGCGCGGAACGACGATACCTGTATCTCTCGTCGATGCTTCGTGTTTCTGTCAAAAAAAAACAGAAAAAAAAACAGCAGAGGAGAAAGAAAAGTGGGGGAGAGGAGAGAGAAGGATAGGGATAAAACGTGGCAAATTGGAGCGTTTATCGTTCTTCCTGCCGCTCGTTTCCATATATACGTTTGCACGCCCTCTGTTCCGTCGCCTGTTACGATGAAGTAAGCTAACGAGTCAATTTTTCGCTTTTCCAACTGCGGGTGGAAAAGGTAAAAGCGCGAACTGTCCCGTGGATCAGAGGAAAAATCGACCCTTTAGCCGTTGCCGTGGGTGCACTCGGCTCGAACGTTTTATAACTAACGTACTTACGATGTGTATCCTTAAGCTGTACGAAATAAACATGGTAGTACGCGGCTAACGCGTGTGTTTGTGCGAATCACAGACCTTTACTCGGGGAACGTACGTGAAAGTTTCGTGTGTACACTGCGTCACGTAACGATTCAGCGGAATCAGTGCTTCGCGTAGCATTGTGTCGCGTCCTGTGCAGGTTAGGTTGCGAGGTTAGGTTACCCTCTGTATCGGAATTAGTTCTTCCCTTAGGTGGAAGCGAATTGCGAGCGATCAGGGTTCCTTGGGTTGATCCGAGGACTGGGAACGATGCATAATTGTCACGGCTGGATTATTGGCTACCATTGTAGCGACACAGTGGTAAAATATAGAGATACAGTGATAAGTGAGAAAAATAAAAACTGTATATACACGTATATGTAATTAACGTTCGAATCTCGTCGATGCAGTTAGGGAATCGAAAACTTTGAGAATTGTCAGAGTGGTTCTGAAATGGTAACTTGGAATAGAAGAATAGATGATCTGGATTTTATCAGTTTCAACGATTCCAGGTATTATTGATTAGATTTCTTGGCGTAAAATTAAATTAAATACCGACTGGATGTCGCGATGTTACGGATGCAGCAGTTTCAGAGCAAAAATTTGAAAGCCTCGTTACGTGAAACGTTAGGCAAAATGAAAACAGCACCCTATTTTCCTCCCTTTCCTCTCCGTTCACGAGTGCGCTCATAGAGTACTACTTTATGAAGATAAACATCAGCAAACGAACTAATTAGCACATCTCGTTCAAAGTAACGCTTATAACTTCAGAGGTCCAACAAAATGTACCTTCCTTCTGCGAAAAGACTAGTCACATCAAGCTTCCTGTATCTTCAGCTATTTTCAAGAGTACTTGAAACATGTTACGTATTATTGCTTTCAAATTATCAGTCTCGTTTAATAAATCCTGACTCCATTTCGGACTTCCCAAGAATTGAATTCCTAATATACATCTGTTAATAAGTATTATAAGATTAAAGGAGTATTAAATAAACAAACAAATAATATAAACGAAGACAGAAAATATTCCTGTACCATTATTCTCAATTTCGATTCCCTAACTGCGAAACGTTATAGTCACGCTGTTCGACGAGTACGTAACCACTTCATTCAATACCATGGTTCGATTCCATACACCGATACAGTACATGAAACGAGATACGTTGTACGAATCAGTATAAGACGTCGATTTCAATCGACCGCAGTCTGCTCGTAAAATGCGTGACCTACTTGATCGTATACATAGGTAGACCAGTACGACACGAATTTTTAATCGCTTACTTTAATCGTTAATTCGTCAAAGAACACGTCGCTCAAACGTTTCACGGAGTCGTCTTCTCCACGGAGAGGGATCTCGCGTTAATTCCCCTCATGTTCTCGATCAAACGATCTCGTCTCTCCGCAGCGAAAATCTCGTACACCACTTAATCTGTATTATTTTATTAAGTATCGTTACGCCCGGGACGCAATGAGCACTCCACGCGTGCGTTTGATATCTCTACAGCGCTGCTTAACGCTGGTTCACCGACGCTCCCGCTTCACCGTGTTGGCGCTGCGATCGGCGGCACGCATGACCGTACCGCGAACTACTTTACCCCGTTCTCGAAGTCCAATGAACGGCTCTACGGCTCTACGACGAAATGATTTATGGTTTTGAAACAGTGAATCGAGAGTTTTCGTTATACATATCATTTTATTACATTCTCGCTACAACACATGGTCTTACGAATGGACACTCTTTACATCTGCGACGAACCTTCATTGTCGGTTAACGTAATTTCACGATGATGCGATGATAATTATCGTACACTCTTATTTATTAGGTTTATACATTAGACGGCGCGTTATTATCGTTCTAAAAGGATCTGAACAAGTTAGTACAAAATGTCGATCGAAATTAACGTAATTAATCGGCGTGTGGAGATACATCATATCTTTTGTCGTTTTTCTTTTTTCTTTTTTTTTCCGTTTTTTTGCTTTTTTTCTTGTTTTAGAATTTCTAATAAGTATGGTACATTCAACGTGCTTTATACATGTACATGTATACGTGACAGCTAACGGCAGTGTTTGAAAAATTTTACACGTTAACGAATCGACTACTAATAGTTTTTACGTATTCGATAGGTAAATTAAAGTCACCAGGGCTGAAAGTTTTTATCCGTTCCGCTTGGAAAAACTGTATTGGAGATTTCATCGCTTTTCTTTCGTTTTTTCTCCCTCTCCCTCCCTCATGCAGCAACGTGCAATCAATCTTGTGTATTTACGTCCGTCAATATTCAAGCTGATCACGTAACTTTACGTGTTCCCCATACCAATTACGAACTACGTCAAACAGCTTCGATTGTTTACGTAAAATGTTAGTGGATCCGGATATAGAAGAAACAAAATGGATTGAAAAGTACACGATTTCCATGAATTGTGAAAACCGTCGATATTGCAGGGAAACGTGTTACCGATACGTACGAAAAAGGAGTACGAAGATAAAACTGACTGAATATTTCTTGCAAACAAAAATATCGAAAAGATTCGTTCTATCGACAAGCTGATATTGCTGACTGTACGTTATTACTGAATGCAAAATTATGCTCACATGCCAGTGCAGTATACGTGGTAAATGAACTACTATGCGAGTCAGACGCTGTTTAATCAGAAAGTTACTAGGATGTCCCAGAAAATATCGCGAATTTTCAAAAATTTATCCGCAAATAAACAATCGAGGTATTAAAAATAAATTATCCGAAAGATATTATACATCAATGTAATATATAATATTTTACAGAAATTCAGGAATAAATTGGACCCAAAAGTAACTAGAAATATATCAATTGAATTATATTTCATGAGACACCTTAGTATATCGATCCACGACAGGATCATTGCCAATTCTATAACCAAGATAATTCAAGCAAACGAATAATACTTGCATGATGCGAATATCAATGCTCATATTCATACATCCCGATAATGGCGAGTGAAAAATCTGATTTAACTACTAATGTTCCATCCAACCATTACATTCAAGGCTAATTAAAATTTTCCATCGTGTTCCTCCTTACAGAGGAAAAGAAGCTGCTTTATGACAGAGCCGCGAAATGTCGATTAATTACCTTCGTGTACAGGTTTCACAGATAATTACTCATTCACACACTGAATTTGCATTTATATGGTGTTCTCTCTATATATACTCGGAGTCAATCAGTTGGACCTTCGACTCGTTAATCCGGATGTTCGAGCGACGGAAGTCTCTGTGTAAACTCACCGAGAGACGCCAATGCACGCCAACACGTTGAAGTAGAGTTTCCTCGACGTCAGATGAACAGTTTACTCGGCTTTAGTGGGCATGGGAGTCAAGTCCAGTCGCGAAACAAATTTTCAGGCTTTTCAGCGGTGCACGGTATTGAAAAGCTTTGAACCTTGCTCGAAATCAGACATCCGTGGCAATATTGAAAAATTTTTCAAGACTCGAAGCTGCAGATTTACAAATATTGAGCTACCGACTACACCATAAATCTAGACCAGATTCCTAATTTAAAAATTTCAACAGTTCTCTGAGAATCTTTTAATTTCATTCTCCAGAAATAGTCCATTAAAAATTTCTGAAAAATTCTTCGTTCTAAAAAAAATTCGACTCTTAAACATATATAACATATCATATATGTCATTGTAGTGTAATATAAATTGCTTAAAAAAAGAAAGGTGTAAAGAAATACACGATAAATTCAAATAAAGGTGACCTAATTTTGAAAATAATCAATTTAAAAATTTCCAATATCGAAAGAAATTTGTATTTTGAAGTGTGTAGAACCAAAGCAAATAAATTCTAAAGTATATATTCAATTGAAATAATAGCGTTGTAATTCCATGCAATTTAAAATACAATTAAATTATTATTTTATTTGAAAGAAAGTCGATACTGAAGAAAGAAATTACTATCGTAACAAAGTAACAAAATTTCTTCCTCTCCCAAGACGCTCAATCTCGCTGACCGCATCGATTTCTTCCAAACCTTCCGATATTTCCAGAGCTATTACAGCCGAGCAATATTTCAAAGCACCCCTTGCCTCGAATTTAATTAATCCAAAGCATTTCAAGCGCGTCACCGCTCGTATCCGCCCGTCGCGTAACGTCAGGACCATTGGAAAATTAATAGCGGGCGATGTCGGAATTATCGTTCTCGAAGCCCTCGTTCTTTTCGCGTAAAACACGCTTCCGTTCGTGTCCAACTGCCCCGTCGGGAAACCTTAAGTCGAGGAAACGCGACGAGCCGACGACGCGCGTGGATCACTCCGCGCGACCGAGCGTAGCGAACGCTAGAACTTATCGAGTCTATTATACGTACTGTACGGAGACGAGAAGATGGCTAGGGGGAGAGTACAGTGGCAAGAGACGCGATGCGCCTGACCCCCACCACCGACGCTGCCGGAGTCCCCACTTTTAGACGGCTCACGCCTGGCATAGTACAGTAGCGCCCGCTTTAGCGTCCCTAGTCGCGCCATTCCTGGACATTTATCTGGACAGGCGATCTCTGAGAATTTAACCGATGGAAGGAGACAGAGCAAGTTTGAGAGAGACAGCGAAGATATTAGATCCCAGGTCCAAGATGTGGTGGGGATGACAGTGGACACTAAAGTGGACAGATGTTTGGACGCTTATGCAGGCAGTATTGTAACAGGACTGACCATAGTCACTGGTGGCGATACATCTGCAGTTGTAGGG
>NW_016911141.1:33681-85556 GCF_001483705.2 Eufriesea mexicana
AGGGAAAAACATCATGTGCCACGATACGAAGAAATTATTGTTTCTTCATTGATTGGATTCCAAAGTGCACGTTTTATACGTGTATCAGAAAAATGGGTACAGAAGAGGAGTTCCATATGCTTGGAAAAGTTATGCAATTTGACTAATCGTTAGTGAGAATAATTCATGTTTGGAAATGAAAATACGAGGCATGTGACGATTTTCTTTACAACCACAGGTACGTAGTTAGGTCGAGAAGGAAACTAATATTGCTAATGTGGATATAAAAGTGCCACACGTTATTGTAATTAAGGTGAAGAATGCGAATGCCAATTTGGGATGTATTCCTCTGCGGTAATAGCTCGCGGGAAGCGAAGGTTCTTTTAAATATTTGAGATATTAAACGCAAGATGGTGGTAGCGAATTGGTCGTAAATGATAGAAAGTTAGTCGAAATTAAAAGTTAATCGACAGTTCCGTTTTACTGCCTGCCGTTTTATTGCCTGCAACTGCAAATTGCAGACCACCTTTAGTACCCAGCGATACCGAGTCGTTTGATATAGTAACTTACGACCTCGCTATATCACCACCAGCCACTATACGACGTTCTTCTTTTTATTTCATATTAATGGTTAACCTCCTGTATCTACGCCCATGCCAATGTTTTGCGCCGTTCGATATCGTTCTATCTTATTTTACCTCGATGTTCAGTATCGTCTGATTAAATGACCATAATTCCAGACCGAATTCGAAGAGATGGATTTCCACGAATTGGCCGGTGTTATCTGACTTCGACTCACTCTGCCGTGAATACGTTAGGGGTAAAGCGAGAAACAAGGGAAGCGAGTGAAATACTGCAGGATGCTCTGTAGACAATATCGATCGCCATTTTCTATTCTACAGAATTCGTATTTGGACATATTAGTATTAACAAACGTTTTAAACTTGATCGAATCGATATTATCTCATGTGGAGAATTTCGACAATGAGATTAAAATAATTTTATAATAACGAAATAAAAAGAAAAGAAAAGAAAAATAATAGTAAAAAGTAATATAAACATTTCCTAGTTCCAGCAAACGCATATTAATCTCACAGTGTTTTTGAATAGCCCGCCTATCGAGAGAAACATCGACTGCAGCGCTATTTGCTTCTTCTGGCACACAGAGGGCAGGCCAGAGTTCGGTTCCAACACAATCTTAGGCCATGCGTATAAACTTCCTTATTCTCGTTAATTTTCCTTTCTTTTTTCGATCACATTAAATAAATTATTTTTACCTGAACACTCAGAGAATTAAATAAATAAATAAATAAGTTCAAAATGATAATGAGGAATGAAAAATATAATTCTCGTACAAAAAGTACGAAATTCCGATGACGAATGGAAACTGTAAAATAATATAAAATAATATATAATATATTAAACAAATTATTTTCATCCCCATACGTTAACAATAAAATAAAAAATAGAAATATATAAAATGACAACGAAGAATGCAAAATCTAGCCTCAAACCTAGTTAATAAAATAAAAAATAGAAAATAATGAAATGATAATAACGAATGAAAAACATAACGATGATTTTCCTCCATACTAAATAAATTATTTTCTCCCTGAAACCCAACGCTGACAATAAAATAAAAAATAGAGAAATACAAAACGACAATAAAGAATTAAAAATCTGCTGGTGCTATTCGTCCATATTAAATAAACAATTCCCATCCCCGAACATGAGTAATAAAATCAAAAATAAAAAGGTATAAAATGAGGATGACGAATGGAAAACGCGATGGTGACAATTGCTGGTCATTTAAACGGACAATTCGTGGCACGTTTGGCAGTCGAACCGGTAACAGCCAATATGAAAAACTCACTGACCTATCCCGAGGATCGCGCGAGAAAGGGTTATCTGTTACACGTTGATCAGAACCGCGGTCCCTTAGCCCAGCCAACTTCTCATTTCTGCAGGGTACTCGGATATGTGATGGTCTCGTGTGTCGATCCAAGATCAACGATCTGCCATGGTGAACTCGGTGTCGGGTAACCGGTCTCTCGAATTTCCCCGAATTCGAGCCAACCTCCACGTAGAATCGACGCGATCCGGTTCGAGTTGGCGAATATCGGAACGGACGAGCGTCGGACAAATGGAATTCGTTTCTTTTTCAAACGCAGACACATTCGGGGATCTGTGGATAAATTTTGCGCCGGTGAAGCGGAACGTAACAGAGCTCTGATTGTTCCAACGACGCCCACGTTCAAACTGTTTTCTAGCTTTTCACTGCGATTTCACAGCTGAGTGGATATTTATCGAGGAACGTCTCTCGTTCTTGTTTCCATTCCGATGTATAACATATACATGGACCTGAAAAATGTCCCTCGGAAAATTGGAACTTCGGTTTCATTACTTTAATAAGCCACTACGAAGTTTTACGATTCGATATTTTTAGTTAAAAAAGGGGGAACGAACCGTGGTTAACCTTTTACTAATTGGTCCTACGTTCTGGCCAATGGTTACGAACTTAGGCCGGAAGTTATGTGGTGTCGCTGGTGATTTTATAGGTGAAAACGTTTCGGGAATAATTAAATTGGAAAATTGAAAGATTTTTCTTCGCGTTATCGTACGGGAAGATATTACTGGGGATTAAAGAACAATCTTTTGGGGGGATGATTAGTAATTTAGACTGGCAGTGAGAGTGACATTGTGCCAAATTTGTTCCATTTTGTGGAAAATTATTATATTAACCCTTTGCACTCGGTGATTACTTTCGTTACAGAAAAATAGCAATTTCAAGACTCTCTGCTGTAACGTCGAGGATACTTTTGAAACGGTTCCTGAAATAAGGAAACGGGTATAAATTAACCCTTTGACTACGGTACATTCTCGAAGAGAATCATCAATACAGACGGCGCGATATTTGACAATTGACAGAATAATATTGAAACAACTGCCGATATTCAATTGCTATGTTATATTTCTGGTGGAATCAATTGGTAAAGTAGCAAAAGTGATGGAGTGAGAAAAATGTAGGGAGCGTGTATTTACGTCTTTTGTATGTAATGATAAATTTGTGAGGACGTATATATACGTCTTTCGTATATAGACATAGACTTGCGAGGACGTATATATACGTCTTTCGTATATAGTGATAGACTTGCGAGGACGTATATATACGTCTTTCGTAGTGAAAGGGTTAACGCTTAAAATTATTTCATTTTGACGTTCCATGCAAGCTTAGAATATTTTAGATTTGATATCTTAATTAACACGGACCTTCGAAATTTGATTAAACAGTGACTTAGGGTTAAATTTGCACCTCTCGAGTGCAAAGGGTTAAATTTTATGGTCTCTCGATATGATAAGATATAAAGTCAGATTAGTGTATAGTATATTGGATGTTGATAAATTTTATCCACGTTCTTCTTTCGATTTTAAATAATTTATGAAACTAAATTCGAAGAAAAATGGCTAAATTTGATTACGAAACGATCAATTATACTACGTATAAATAAAAGCTAGGTAAAATGTGCGCATAAATATATAGTTGTATATTGGAAAGCTGCTGAATGGTTTTCTATCGATCTGTTATACATAATGTATATTTCGATGTATTCATGAAGCAAGATTTTCCTTGAAATTATCCTTCACGCTATAGCGTCGCATGTCTTGAATAATTTACGACGAGCTTCGCTTTGCACATTCTCCAGTAATTTTTATTTAATATTAAAATATATCACACAGCACGTGCACTCGAAATTAAATGATCATTTCCCGAAATTTCTTTCCTCCTTTTCTGAAAAGACGTTAGACGTTCTTTTCGTTTCTATTCATTTCTGCAAGACTCCGCGAGGAATGAAAAATTATTTAAGATACTTTACTGCTAATAAATTTAATTTCGAAGCTCGATTAAATCATTCACGTACATTCATATCGTGATTTATCGCGGTTATTTTCGGATATCCTGATATCATGAAAGTGGCAGTTCACCGATTTCCGACTGGCTTTAAAAGTCGGTCAAATGGTTTCCTAAATTGCGTAGATTCCTTGGACTGTGAATTCCAGAGTTTCGTTGAAAAATTAACTCGTGCGACTGAATAAAGCACTCTCTGCCAAATTGCATACATGCTAGGTAAAGCAAAAGCTGAAAGAATTCTTGAACCCATTTGGAAGTTTCTCTCATTTCAACGTACATTTTCGTCTATTCAACGCTAGAAAGTCCATCTACGATTTTTTCATTTACTGTACAAATTTTTCTGACCCAAGTACACATTATTCCACATATAACATTTACAACACGTGCAACAGAAATTCAAAAATTTCCCATGAGAATTCGCGTAATAATAATTAAAAGCAATTTTCGTTACACTGATACACAAATTGTCAAATTTTTATTTTAAAAAATAAATTTTACGTACTCAAATTTTAATTCATCGTTGAAATAGTTTTATTATAGAATTAGATTCGCGTTCCACGTTTCGAGAATCATTTTCACGTATCAATCGTTTCCGATTTAAGAGTGAACAATTCATTTCGACGTGAAAGATAAGTGCAAAATTATTTTGCACTCGCCATTCGTTGAAATAAAAGGATTCTACTTTGAAAATATGGGGATAATCACTTTCGAAAGTGTAGGATATTCGGACAATTAAATAGATAGATTAACTGCATGCTGAACTGCGCTGCAGTTTATCGCAACGTCAGCGCCATCTGTCGCGTTATCTAGCCGATTAAGCAACATGGCCGTCAGACCTATTGAAAAGACATCCTGTGTAATTGAATTGGCAAAAACAAACCCTGATACTTTCGTACAATGGCATTTTGGGACAAGATACGATGAAACGTCACTGACAAGTCAACTCGTGTACGATCGGAACGAGAAACCTCGGGAATACAGGATGTCTAGGCAAATGCAAAAGTTCTGGAAGACAAGTCGTGTCAGACGAACAGACAGATGGAGTTCGTGACGCGTATCACTACCAGAACAAGTTTAGAATTACAAATCTCACAACAGATAACGAATGCACATAAAGAACATCTGCTAATATCAACTTAAAGACGTTTCCCCAAAACTATTATAAAGTATACATTATACCCATACGCGAAAGTATTCGAATATTTATATTTTCTACTCCTCTACACAGTTGAGAGATGCACTTTAAGGCTGAAGCATTTGAAATAATAAAGAATATATATTAAATTTTTATAGTAGCTAATTATCTCTAGCTTTTGAGTTCTAAATGCATTAAATATAATTATTCGAACGTTAAAAATTAATAAAACATTTTAAAAAAAATTCTAAAAGCAAAAGAAACCTTTCAAGATTATATCGATAAAAATTAAAAGTAATTCAAGGATCCTTCTATTAAAGATTAAAAATTAACTTGGATTTTTCAAATTTAACATTTTTCATTTAAGAGAAGATGATTAAGGTTTTATAGTATTAATTTTGATATTACTTTTGTACTTGTGTTGTAACTTTTGGTCATTCTTAGAGTAAAAGGAACGTTTCAAGATTAGATTAATGAAAACTAGGAAATAAATCAAGGATACAGACCATATCCCTGTCCGTTGTAGATATGGACCACGGTGGCGCTAGTGTGCTCAATGGAAACTAGTCCTAGGACTGTCTCAACAACAAAATATGGCTTAAAATCATACCGAAACCTGCCCATTGTCCAATTCACGACACTTTCCACTAATATTCCACGCGATATTCGAATATCTTCGCAATTCGCAAATGCCGCCTACACGTGACATAACAAATACATTAGAAGCATCGCGTCTGTCGTCGAATTATTTCCCAATATTACTAACCCAATCCTCATCTCTCCCCCTCGATGTACACACACTCTTGTCTCAAATACCTCAGTTTGATCTGAACGTCTCATTTGCTAAATCCATTTCGAATACTCTCACGCACCACGGTCCCTGCAGACCTAGCATCCCGGTACACTGTCGAAGTGAAACTCTGGCAGCAGCGGGTAAATATTTCAAACAGCCATTCCTCGGCACTCGGCTGGGGCTGGTAAAAAGGAAAGAAACCGAGGGGAAAGCCATTTTCGAATCAGCCTCGTGGATCGCGTTACGTCGACTTTGCGTCCATCACGAGACTTTGAGGCAAGCACGAGCTCGATGGAGTTCTAAATATTTGTCTGCTGGAAATTCAGGCGAACGCCGGGCCAAAAGAAAGGCAGCAGCTCGCTTCCGGCATTCGGGCGGAATTCCGGTGCCGGGGTTTTGTCGTAATATTCGGGTCACGCTGGATCCCGGAGCACGGAAAATATGTTGCTTCTTATCCAAGAATCCGCGAAGACCGCGCCGCGTTGTTCGCAACTTCGAGTAGCGTAAACGTTCCCAGTTATTCGCGACTCGTGTTTACGCTTGATAAAAGTCGGGCCGAGGATAAGCGGGGAAACGCGTTTCCATACCCGTGTCGCTCGTAAACGGTCGGCATGCGTATTACCGTGTAAAATTGCCCCCGACCTGCCGTACCCTCGAATTTATCGGCCTTTCTATCGTCGCTGGGTATCGTTGGAATCGCAATGGCCACGGAAATGATGATTCGAAAATGGTATTCTTGGTGATAGGGAACTGGAGAATTTTTTTTTATGGCTCGGTCCTGGTCGCTGCTGCGTGTCATTTATGTACTGTGTACTTTATTTGCTAGCCTGGAACAGCTGGGTGTACAGGGTTCCAGTGTGCGCGTGCACTACGTGTTATTCGATTTCCTGTAATTGCATTTAATACCGCAAATTGCTCATTTTCGATATTTAACAGCGTGGATCGGCACTTAATGTTGTGCAAGATATTGTTGTTATTGTTGAGTAAATTGTTAGTACTTAATTAATTTAAGGGCTCGCGGATGGTACGTAACAGAGGTCTATGCAAACTTTGTCATGGTATTCTATGACTAACGATATACATATGTACATGTTTAAATACAGGTTTGTAAACGATCCAAATTAAATTCCAATTTAAACGCGCTGTAGAATATATTTGACGAACACGACATCAGATAACTAAATAAATAGATGCATGTTTATTCCCGTTTCAAAAAGCGTCGTTCATTTATTGCGTAATATTGATTCGGTAAATCAAACTTATACATATTGTGTTTGAGGTCTGCATATTTTCCAATAAATGTGGTATTTTTGTTATAACTTTTTAATAAGAGCTTCATAGAATTAATTTCATTTTAACACGATTTATTTTCAACCTGTATAATTTAGTATCAAATTTTACAAACTTTTTCTGTAACTACAAATTTCGATAGAATTTGTATTCTTTTTTAATCAGGTGATCAAGAATGAGCAACTATTTGCTATATATCAAATTTTTAAGTTATTAAGTTATTAAGTTTAAGTTACTATTTGGTTCCTCCAAAAAATTCTCTATCCTATTTTTTGGAATTGATTGACATATTAATTATTTGATTTTTAAATAGCACTCGTCATACCTAACAATACTAAGTAAAAATATTTAAAGTAACGAAGGGATGTAATCAAACAAAGGAATTATAAAATCTACTGGGACTTTATATCAATACTCTGAATTTTGTGTTTTATTTCTCGCGATACTACATAATGCTGGAATTGATTCCTTTGTGCACTATATTTGTAGGGAGAAAATAAAGGTCGAGGAGAAGTAAGAGCATTAAGGGTTGGGAAATCGAACTTGCGAACACCTCGTCCTTGTTGCTCGGGCTGCCGCGCCCTAAACAACTTCGTCAGGGCACCCCCTTTAATTCCTTGTTGTTATTATTTCTGTTGATGGTTATAGAGGACTTGCTCCATGTATTTTCTAAAGAAACCGATCGGGACGAAGGAAGAAGTAAATTCTAAAATATTTTGAAACGATTAAAAGTACACTGTTGAAATTTCACGATTAAATATTTACACTAAGTTGCTTACTTTGAATTTGATTTCAGGTAACAGTTAAAAACATCGAACTAATTCATACTACTTTGTATTACAAAATTTTCTTTTATTGCGTATTGTCAATGAACGTCACATTTCTAAATGAAGAGGGAATTGTTAAAATTTACAGAAATTTGAAGAACAGACATAATCAGATCTGATTCATAAAATGAGAAAACACAAAGGTTTATATGTTATCCAATATGAAGAAATTTTTCAATTAAGTGGAGGAAAAGGATGTCAATAGTTACCTAACGAAAACAGCATTTTAAACTAAGTTGTTGACTTTGAATTTGATTTCAGGTAACAGTTAAAAACATCGAACTAATTCATACTACTTTGTATTACAAAATTTTCTTTTATTGCGTATTGTCAATGAACGTCACATTTCTAAATGAAGAGGGAATTGTTAAAATTTACAGAAATTTGAAGAACAGACATAATCAGATCTGATTCATAAAATGAGAAAACACAAAGGTTTATATGTTATCCAATATGAAGAAATTTTTCAATTAAGTGGAGGAAAAGGATGTCAATAGTTACCTAACGAAAACAGCATTTTAAACTAAGTTGTTGACTTTGAATTTGATTTCAGGTAACAGTTAAAAACATCGAACTAATTCATACTACTTTGTATTACAAAATTTTCTTTTATTGCGTATTGTCAATGAACGTCACATTTCTAAATGAAGAGGGAATTGTTAAAATTTACAGAAATTTGAAGAACAGACATAATCAGATCTGATTCATAAAATGAGAAAACACAAAGGTTTATATGTTATCCAATATGAAGAAATTTTTCAATTAAGTGGAGGAAAGGAATGTCAATAGTTACCTAACGAAAACAGCATTTTAAACTAAGTTGTTGACTTTGAATTTGATTTTAGGTAACAGTTAAAAACATCGAACTAATTCATACTACTTTGTATTACAAAATTTTCTTTTATTGCGTATTGTCAATGAACGTCACATTTCTAAATGAAGAGGGAATTGTTAAAATTTACAGAAATTTGAAGAACAGACATAATCAGATCTGATTCATAAAATGAGAAAACACAAAGGTTTATATGTTATCCAATATGAAGAAATTTTTCAATTAAGTGGAGGAAAAGGATGTCAATAGTTACCTAACGAAAACAGCATTTTAAACTAAGTTGTTGACTTTGAATTTGATTTCAGGTAACAGTTAAAAACATCGAACTAATTCATACTACTTTGTATTACAAAATTTTCTTTTATTGCGTATTGTCAATGAACGTCACATTTCTAAATGAAGAGGGAATTGTTAAAATTTACAGAAATTTGAAGAACAGACATAATCAGATCTGATTCATAAAATGAGAAAACACAAAGGTTTATATGTTATCCAATATGAAGAAATTTTTCAATTAAGTGGAGGAAAAGAATGTCAATAGTTACCTAACGAAAACAGCATTTTAAACGAATTTACTGTTTCATTTCAGCTTTATCTTCAAGTACTCTCCTACTCTACTCGTCTGTCATGAAGGTTCCTATTCTACTTGCTACAACAGCCTGCCTTCTATTCTACCTCTCTCACATGATAGTTCCCCATCCCATTTGCTTCAGCATCCACTGTTCTATTTTGCTTGTCTTGTTAGACAGTCTTCTATTCTCCGTTTTGTAGTTCCAGCTGACGCATTCGACTTTATCATGTCTGCTAGTTTAAGCGAAATAACGTTGCGAATTACATTCTTGTCAAGTCAAATTTTGTCACCTTTCAGGTTACACAACTACGAGCATATGATGTAAAGCATCACTTCTATACAAACTTCAATTCTTTGTTCAATCAGAAATTAAAGACTCGCTTCGATTCAAGGGAATATTGTTTGAAAATAAATGAAATGCTTTCAAACTCTATTAACTGTAAAATAATACATTCATACTGTATGAAAAAGAAATTATTCGGATGGAAGTTAATAAATGAAGAATTTTACGAGTATGAAATATAAATACAGTTGAATTTAATATTTTGCGAGTGATGGAATTTAAATTTAATGCAATTCACGTTAATCAAATAATAATTATTTCAAATGGAAGAATAATTTCGTTAAAAGCATTAGGTATTAACATAGTTCACATTGTCTGTATTATTAGCAATTCTTCACTATGGAGCGATAAAATTAATATTCTATGGAAACGAATTACGACGGAACGTAATCAAATACCGGTTTTCAGATAATTGTGAAGAATTTTCTTTCAGTACAGAACGTGAAATTAATTTAATGGAAGAGTTATTTCAATAAAAGACTTTTAATTAACAAGGTATGTATTATTTCACAAAGAGACTACGAAAAAAGGATTAATATAAAAAATGATTAAAGAACATTGAATATAATTTATTTTTAAATAAAGTTGCACGACGTATTTGAAATATACCATTTATCTCTTACGCACATTAATTAAAAGATTTGTAACAAATTGATAGTAAAATTAAAGTATGTGTCACATGACAAGGAAATCAGGAATATTTTGCTTATTTGAGAATATTACTCGTCGTAAATAATTTATTATTAACGTATCACGAAAAAGATATTAAATCGTTAACATGAAAACAAAATAAAAGTAATCACTGGATATTTTAGGAATAAAATTATGCAATACTTATTTCGCTTTTCGGAAAATTTACAAATTTTATTCGCGTAAATTTAATAATTAATAATTAAGTAATTTAAATGATTAAAAAGCTCGATTATTATTGGGAAATAAAATTACACGAACAGCGTAGAAATCTGCGCCAGTTTATCAGAAAACAAACAAATATCGTTATCAGGATTTTCGTCTGGAAACATTTAGATTACGCGTTTTTATTCAACCCTACGCAGAAAGTCCCTAGGGAGAAATTTCGCTAGTGATATGAGAATTTCCAATCGAATTAATTTCATTTCAGTTTTTCCTACAAAAGTGGCCACAGAAGGCAGAGAAAACACGAAAAAGAATAACTGAAAACAAAACACAGTTCAAATAACGTTCCGTGATATTTTGAAAGCTACAAAAAATATATTTTGATCGAAAACAAGTTGCTATAAGAGAAACAAGTATTATATAACCTAAACTACGTTAGGTTATACAAATACACAGTCCAAAAACAGTACAATTTTATATTCTAAACGAGATTTTCGATAAAATTTTCGTACCTCAATTCCTAAAAATTGTTTCAAATCTTTCTACAATATTTTTCATAAGTATAACAGGTACATAACCTCAAATTCAAAGCACCCTAAACAAAAGCACCATCACGTATTATTTCAATTATGAACATCATTTTTACTCGATTATTTTCTATATTTATATCTTTCTTTTAAACATTTAATTCAAACGTTATTTCAATAAATTAAGAATTGCAACGAAGAAAGTAATTTATCGTAGAAATTGTAGGAAAATTTTCAATGTAACTCAATTTACTACATATCGATTAAACGAGACTACAGAAAATTTTACCTCAGTCTCCCGAAAACATATTTTCCGTATTTACACTTTTGCTGTTATAAATTTTATTATAATATTTAAACAATATTTCAGTCTCCCATTGTTGCACGGAACGTTCTAATTTTCTTTTATGGAACGTCAGCTGAGATTCCTCGTCCCATTTCATTCGCACGAAACAAAGATAACTGCACATAGAAATCTCGTTTAATCCTCAACCTTACCCTTTTAAGAAATTGAATTTTGAACAATTTATCATTAACGATAAAAACGCGCCATAAACACATATATTCTCCACGATATCTACAAGCTCGTGAGTCTACAAATCGTAGCCCTTTTCGCAAGCTTCACCTAATCAGATTACTACCTACAAATATTTGCAGTCTAATGCACTTAACAACCCTTCCCTACCCCAATGTAAATACCATAAATATCCTCGTTTCACGAGCCTGCCTACGATTAGAAACAAACGATAAATTACGAAAAATCTTAAAATAATTTATAAAGAAGGAAACTAACAAAGAGATTATCTATAACAAAATTATAACTAAACAATTGATCAACCGATATAACTGTACGTCGACATTTTCCCCTAGAAACTTCCCTAGCACGTTTCACAAGCAAACACGAAACTAAAATTGAACAGAAAATAGTAAAAATGGTTCATCGAGAATTTATGCCAAAATTATGAAACAATGTACACTTTCTAAATATACATTTGTATTTTCATTTCGAAATATCGCAACTTTGTATCGATACAAGCCTATCTTGGTATATTATTAAATCTACTACCTAATAAACTATCGTAGATTTCATTAATTATTAATTAGTATAACTTTTATTTACACACACGACGCGAAAAGAAGACAAAGAGCATAAACATCACGTATTTCACATCACCCTATATCGATCTGAGAGAAATAATGATCGTATCCGGTACGTTTCTTATTTTTGTTACAATAATTATCGTTTTCTTATCAAAGTATCCACGAATATTTCTTATAGCTCAATTTTATTTTTACCCAAAAACGCATCGGCGAAGTTTGGACGAGAAAATATGGGACACCCTGTATATCTGAAGTTTCATCTCGACCGTAGTGCATTCCACGGTCTACGAGTTAGATAAGCAAAAATTTCGAGGAAATTCCTCTAACCCCGAACTGATACCTGGAAAAAGTCCGTTGTCCATGGCACAAAGCTCGTCGAATCGACGCGGTGAACAGCAGTAAACCGGCACCTATTAATTTCTCTGTTCCTTTCGTCGGTCGGTCGTTTGTCACTGTCAGACGATACTATTAAACCAGGTGCCGCTGCGTGCCGTTTGATCGCGAAAATTATTGCGGCTGCATGTGGAATTGTCACGGTACAAGTAGCGCTCATGAAAGGCCGCCTTTTGTCGTGGCAACGCCGCGGTAGAACCGGCAACCTTTCAGGTCCTTGTACGCGCGCATGTGTCGATCAAAAATAAGTTCTTTTCTGACCAGGGAACCGACAATCATGTGCTATTAGGAACAATAAAGAAGCGATTCGATGGCAATTCGTGGAACTGATGCCTTGGTTACACCTGTCGCCTTTGTGCATGATTGCATTACCACCTACATGTGACTCGAAAATTGCTCCAACTGCGTTCCCTGCTATGGTTGTTTCAGCCACCCTATTGATTTCCTTAACATTTTAATTTTCAGTGACGTATTCTCGAATTTGAATACCTTATATTCCACTTGTTTTTTAAATATGATAATTAGAAATTTTTTAAAGTCTTCGTAAAATAAATATTTCGTAAAAATCAGCGAAAGTCCTATAAATGTAAAAGCAGAAATATTTTGCTTCGTT
The DNA here is from genome assembly GCF_001483705.2 of Eufriesea mexicana. NCBI lineage: Eukaryota > Metazoa > Arthropoda > Insecta > Hymenoptera > Apidae > Eufriesea > Eufriesea mexicana. Next base: position 46,851 of record NW_016911141.1, read on the forward strand.
TTTGAAACAAATGCACGAAATTAAAGGAGTTAATCAGAATTTCATCGATTTTACTGAATACGTGTTTATATATTATCTCCAGTCTTTTGATATAATTGTCTAAATATCGAGAATAAATAAATTGACAAATTTACACTTGGAAAAGCTGTACTTTTCTCACTTGGTCAAGTCGATCGTCGACTTTGTATTCAGTTATTCGATTTCAAGTGTGCAACGGCGAATCTCAGAGATAAATACAGTCGATACGAACTCTATGTCTTTAATGGCACGATTCTATACTTCATGAATACATCGAATATTTTCTACCAAGTCGTGTATATGAAATGATCAATTCAAGGAGAATCATACTCTTATCGAATCTCGTTACAAGAGCGAGAATTTTCCTACTAGATGCCTAGGCGTCGTTCGAGCACAGAGCCATCTACGTTGATTTTCCTCAGCCGACGGAACTCGACGCCCGATTGGTTCAAACGATACAACGTGCTCGCGAAACCAGTCAATATTTGTAATTTGAAATATACTCGATAACTGCACAAATATTAATTTCAAATGAACTCTTCGGACGCTGCACGAAAAAGATAAAATTCCTTCGAATATTCCAGATATCAAAGAGAATTTGTTAATAATAAATCGACACCAAGTGGTATCTAATAAACTGAGGAAAAATTCAAAGGTGAAGAATTTTCTCCAATTTAAGGCCTGAATACAGGTACGAACTACAGCCGGCCCCTAGCGTCGGCAACACCAACGGTGCCATGCCGACATCGATCATGGCCGCCGCGTAATACAATAACTCACTAGCGCGCTCTATCGTCCGAACCAGCTACACAGCTTGGGTGTCGCTCGTTAAGGCGAAACGATCCGAAGGATACGCGTTTTGTTTCGTTTTGCAACGGTATGAAGCAACGTTACCGAAGGAACGTGGCAGCCATCCAACTTGGCAGACACTCGCCGTACCCGTTAATTACGAGAACGAGCCTTGCGCAGATCCTTGACTATCGCGGACGTTAAGCGTTCCGTGGATCGCACCGAGTCCAACTGCATCATGCTAAACACCCATTTACATGTCGTCGAGTCCTCTTCTCGGCCCGGTCTCCGTTCTCTTCCTCCTCTCGCACGAAACGAAAGAATAATCACGTTCGCGAGTCCCTCTCGAACGCCGCCACGAAGAACGAAGAACCACCACTGCGAAACAGTTTCACCACTCGCGTTATCGTGATCGACTCGAAACATCTACGGACACGGAAAAAGGGGAACGGAAGGCGCGGTCGGCCGCTTCCGTGCAACAGATCGGCTGTTAGAGACACTGAGGATTTACTATTCCCGTGTTGGAAGCGATTCACACCAGCTAAAATGATCGATACATCCACGGAGAGCAGGAACAGTCAGGAGTCAGTCCACGGGGTCACCGGATGCTCGGGTTACACGGGCTGCCGTTCGTTAGGAGTCTCTTTGATGGCTTGCCTGCTCTCTCGTTGCTGATCGGTTAAAAGCAAGATCGAGGGTGATATATAAGGGGTCGATGGGTGGGTGCTGCTGTTAAAGACGACGCTTCCTTCCTCGCTCTTCCAACCATTCCCCTTTCCTCTCCCATTTTTGCCTCCGTTCGATTATGTAAAGGAAAAATGATGTTTGCTCGCGTTCTTATTGGAAGGCCTGGTGATCGACCAGTCACCTCGCGAACGAACCGGCGTGCAGAAGCAACAGGAGCAACGCGAGCGTCCTCGTTGCCGCGCCGCTGTTGCTCGAGTTCCCGTGCTGCATCGCCGCTGGATGCTCTCCTGTAACAAACAGTAAGCCGAGGATTACGTCAGGCACTAAATCTGCGACGATAATTCTTTATCAACTCGTTAGGAACGCACGCTCACCGCCGAGAGATTATTCTTTTTATTTATGAACTCCGCGGCGGGGGGGTTACTGGATGATGGAGCTTCTGGGTAAGCTATTGCGCTGCATTTCCAAGGTGACGAAATTTAATTGGAATAGCGGGAAATCAGGAACGAGGAAGTAGATTTATGTAAAACATTCTTTTCCTTGCTATACTGCGAGTTATTATTCTATCTACGTGGTCGCAATTATCGCAGGCTGATGAGACTTGACTGTTAATCGATTCGGGTATTGCGCACTGGGGGTAGAGTGTTCGTTCTCTTAACCACAAGGATATTTATTTTTGGATCTTCTTTATGACAGTGAGAATCGTTATACGTGTTTAGTTATGTAGGCTTGATCAGATCTTTAATAATTAACGTTTAATTTCCTATAATAACAATAGTAATAATAATTTCCTATGTATAGAGTGTCAAAATTCCAACTATCATCTCAAAGAGAACAAAGAAGATCATTGACAATTTCATAAGCTTAACACAAAAGTCTAAGTCACAGGTATATACAGACATCTACACAAGCTGTCTCCAAGTTTCTATATATCTAAAAACAAAAAGAACCCTATATAACATACTATTTTCTATCCTCTACTCAGGACAAAAATTCTAATTAGCATCCCATAAAGAACAAAGGAAAGGATCATTGATAATTTCAGAAGCTTAACACAAAGATCTAAGTCACAAGTATATAAAGATACACAGACTATCTCCATATATATATATATATATTAACAAACGAAGCACGTGTTACACTCTATTTCCTATCTTCTACCAAGTGCAGAAATTACAAGTAACATCTCACAGAGAACAAAGGAAAAGATCATTGACAATTTCAGAAGCTTAAAACAAAGGTTTAAGTCACAAGTATGTAAAGACACCTACACAAGATGTCTTCATATACTTAAGTCTCCATATGTTTAAAAAAGAACCCTATATAACACTCTATTTCCTATCTTCTACCCAGTACAAAGATTTCACCTATAATCCACAGAGAGCAAAGAAAAAGATCATTGACAATTTCAGAAACTTGAAACAAAGGTTTAAGTCACAATTATATAAAGACACCTATACAAACTGTTTCCAAGTCTCTCTATATTTTTGAAAAACCCTGTATAACCCTGTATTACCTATCTTCTACCAGTACAAACATTGCAATCATCATCCCACAAAGAACAAAGAGAAAAATCAGTGACAATTTCAGAAACAGGAGACAAAGGTCCAACAATAATGTACAAGTATACAAGGTCTGTTACACGAGTTCTTCCCATCTCGCGTATCAACGTACATACATCATATGTACATGTATATACATTGTCGACAACGTATTAAGCGACAGAAAAGGGCTTCTGACAAACAGCCGAAACAAAAGTGGCGAGAGTAGTGCGTGATATTCTACCCACGCGATAGTTTATATAAGAGTTTCATTAAACAGCGTTGGCCTGCGTTCCCGATCTACTCTGCCTGCTGTTCATCCTCGTTCCTCGTGTTTATGTGTGTCTTTGGGTTTATACTTGGGAGCGGCCCGGGGCGACGCCGCGGCATTTCTGTCACGCGTACATTCTTGCCTGCTAAATGCGCCCAGCATGGCGCAGAATGCCGGGAAAATCGGCTACCAGTGGATAAGCCGCCTGAATTGTTCAGCATGACAAATATAGAGGCACCGGTAGGAGTAGCGTGCACAGCGGTGGCGCGGCGAACTCACTCGCGCGCATGCGCGCAGTATCAATTCGGCAACTGGGCCCGCGTTCCACTTTACGTCGCTTCGAACCAACTTTTTGGCCAAATAGTTGGAGGAACGTGTTGTTATCGCGCTCACCGACCGACGGGAATTGAATACGCCACCGGTGTGTGTATATTGGAACGTGTGCGTTCCGTGGAATCGAATTTTCGGGGTTCCGATTGAAAGTTACGTGGTTGCGTATTGTCGACGAAATTTCACTTCATCGTCGTCCTAGGTAAACCTACGGTTACCTGCGTTTGCCGTTCCAAGGAAATGGTTTCGTGCCAGGACTTAGGAACGGAACGTGGGGTGCTATGATGAAAACGCGTTTCACGGCACTTCTAATTAATTGCAGATGATTACTCCAGAAAGGTGCTAGTACTTTTTAATACCACGAACGCGAGTCATTGATAGGTACGGCGTTTTAAGGTTATGTAGGTTATGCAGGTTATGTTTGATAATATCTAAAATTCTAGAAAAATTTCAAGTCTATGGTGGCTTCAGGCAATTATGATGTGGGAAATATTGCGAGTTGATACAGAAATTTTATTTGCCAGATATTTGTATAACAGTGGGGATAAAATACTGAATTTTGAAGTAATTTAAAATATTTCTAAATAGTAATTAAGCAAATTATGAAAAAAATATCGTCGAAATTGAAATTGTCGAAAGTATATCGATGGAAAATTCACATTGCATTTTTTGAAATATCTCTTTCTACTGCGCATTAATCTTTATCGATTTGAATTTCGCGGGTAATATTTCTAATGAAATAGTGTACCAGTGAGGTTAATTCAGGCTTTATAACTTTAGAGATGAAAAAGAAACGCACTATTTTCTTCCTGTATATTGTGGTTTAATATTAATATATAATTGATTTAATTCGATATTGATGTATAACATAACCTAACTTTCTCTTTTCAATTTTCATTTACCAAAATTAATCAACAATTCTTAACCAAATAGGAATACAAATATTATTAATATTGCTTAGGTGGAGCTAGTAGAGTGAAAAGAATTTTAATATATAATATTATAGGTCATTAATCTCATAATTATTATTCTACTCCCAGATTTGTTTAAATTGCAACAAATTAAAACTGTACCAAACTCCACTTGCAATTAATGTATTGAAACCTCGTTTGCAAGCCATAAATATATGCAAGGACAGCAGTAACATTTCACGATAAACGGATTGGCTCTTCCTTAATTAGGATCCTCTGACACGAACCCAGATTTGCATACTTGACCGATCAGGAAAACAAGTCTTTGCTCAGTGACCCTGAATCTGAGATTATGGGGCTCCGAGGTGGTCTTGAAGAAGATGACTTTAGTCATAGAAACTCTGACACACACGCATAACCTAATTATCATTAATGTACGAGTTTAATGGCACCCTGACGTTATTCGTATAATTGCTATAATCATTCGTTCCTGTAATTTAATTTACTAATGCACGTTCTCTTTAGAATCGGTTTGTCGATGCTGGAAATTATCACGATGGATATTCATGAAACAATTTTAATCGAGTTATTAACGTTATTATATACCAGAAAGAGCGCAGCTAATTTATCGTATTAATTACTATGTATAAATAGAGGAATTTAATTTAGATGTCGCATTAAGTATAATCCGATGAATACGAGAATTTTATATCGGTGTATCAGTGACTGCAACTTTTTGCAAAACGGAAGACATTTACAAACAAAATTTAAAATATACAAATTAAAAAATTATTAATTAAAATTTACGAGAGTTCACCGAGGCAGTATGTGGTATAGCATCACTGGTTTAACGAACATCGTAACAGCTTTAAAGCCGAATTATATCGTTTAATGTTTCACTAATTTGTTATGCATCGATTTTGAATGCATAATCAATCAAGTATTTAATATGAAAAATTTCATGATTTTCCGAGTACTTTTCATCTTTTCTTAATATCGTAATAATTATCAAACTCCATAGAAATTATGAATTATACTGAATTCAAAATTTTATACAATATTAAATAAAGTTTAATAATTGTTAGTTTAATTCTGCATTAGGTTACAATAGAATTACTATGCTATTCAATGATACCTGAATAATTTCACGTTTCAGAAATCTACAAAATTGGCAATTTATCTGCGAAATGAAATTTCTCTGTAAAACTGTGCTTATGCTGTCGATATAATTATATCCGATAAATTTATTCGAAAGTGCAGTTAATGACGACGGATTTCCTAAAATAAATATCGTAATAAATATTCCAAAAAAAAGAAATATGTAAAATAAAATAAACGCGATAAAATTTTCTCAGATCTCCGATGAATCACCTACTTTATTACCAATGTTCTCTGAAAATATGCATTTGCTGTCTCATAGCCGTGTAATCAGCAGCTTTATCGATAATTTATAGCGAACTGTAAATTGGAAACTTCACTCGTAAATTTAGCAAAGTTTGCGTCATTTATGTAAGCATTGCTAATTACTTAAACAGTATAACTTCGGCAAAAATCGTGATTATTAGCATACTGTTACATCGAGCTCGTCAAATCCAGCAAACAGAATTGGAACATGTTTATCAAAAAATCAAGCCATCAATTTAAAAGAAATTTCAAAAGTTGATGAATAAAAACAATTTTTAAAAAATCAGAATATAAATGAAACTTATAATATAATATAACAGAAACCACAATTTTGAGTCCTATATTCTTCCTGATCACTTCATCATCGTCAAATCATTATTGGATCGATCAGTGCTCTATCATCGTCTCTAAAATTCAAAGAAATCCAAAGAAGGTCTTCTCCGTTGCCACAGAAAAATTTCAGAACACATAAATTCTTTTCCAAATTCCTACGAAATATTCCTCAGTCGACAGAAGAGGAAGAGAGAAAGAGAGAGAGGGAGAGAGAGAGAGAGAGGAAGAGAGAGTAACACAGAGGAAGAGAAAAAGAGAGAGGATCGTGGAGCAAACGAAATTTACCGAGTATTGGCGTGACTATCAGAAAATTGGAAAGGCTTATAGGAGGTATCGAGCAGAAAATTCGAATATCCGTCGCAGTATCTGCCACCTCCCATACCTTAGCCTCTGGGGCCATAGATTTCTTTCGCGAACACCTCTACGATTTCGCCGGACGCGTTTCCTTCGGTGGAATATATATATTTTTTCCGTTTCTGCGGCGACTCGGCCTAATTTACGGCGTGCAATTCGACGAACGACCACCACCCGCCGCAAGAAGCACTCATTTTTCAGTGAAAACGACCATCAGCATTGCCAGGGAAAAAGTAGCAAACCGCAGCTGCGGAGCAGCGACGAGTTTCTGCCATTGCAAATGTATCGGCAACAAGAACGGTCAGCTTGTACCCTTGACGTTGACTGAATCGATTTTAATTCCATTTGTTGACGAAGTCCCGCTTCTGCCGCGCTCGCGATCGAGTAACGTGTCCTTCGTTCTTTTATCTATTTGCGTTACGCGGTGGCCCGTTTGATGAATTAGCGTCCTATTTTTCAGGTGGCCGTGTTCGGGGCGAGAGCGAATTGGGAATACAGGTCTTAGGAACGGTCGGAATTCGACCAAGTGCATGCGTTTTCGAGTGCCGATCGCGTGAGACGTAGCTAACCTCCTTACCCTAGCGTGCTCGCCGTTAGATGCGATCGCTGCGGGCAGATGGCGTCGTTGAGTAGTTGACACTGATATACGGACTGTGTGCATAACCGCAGCATTCGTCTTTGAAATTCTACGGCGAAATTTATCAGACTAATTTGAATTTATTATCCTCTCCTTTTTTAAGAACACGATTTCTTAAGATATATTTCTCGCGTATATATTATACTTTTTGTTATTAAATTATAAAAGGGAAGTATGCGAGATGTCTATCGTGTGCAGATATTTAATGGTGTGTGCACTGTGTGCAAAGTAGGGAATAGAAATATAATTCACTATTAATAGAACTAACAGTCTATTTTTATATACTCGAAGTAAATATTACTTGAGTTAGATTTAGATAGAAAACTGACGAATGATTTGAATTTGTATGAAATGATGGAACAACAGTGATCCTTAATAACTGTTATTGTAAAATTTGGGTCAGGTTTGAAATTAGATAACGGAGTTTATAATGTAAAAGTGAGTCTGATGAAATATTGGAGCAGTTTAATTCTGTCTAGACTTTATATAGGATACACGTTGATAGATTAGTGTCAGAAATGTTAATTTTCCAATTAAGGGCACGTTGGGTATCATGAGCACCTCTCCACGCTCCTCAGTCACACCTTTCCCAGACAAGGGTGTCTTAACAAGTGTATTTCCTATTTTATTTCATTTCGTTTCATATTTCCATTTAATAGCTCGTCCGCGTGGTTTATGTATCATTTCCGAAATGAACAATTTCTATGCAGCTTCTGCGGTCTGGAGAACGTTGAAGTTCAATTAAAGTTAGGAAACACTTAAGCATTCTTTCACGACCACTGACCGTGCAAATGTACATGAGAAAGAGTTTAAAGTGTTTCGTAATTATGATCGAAAATTTTACGACAGGTTTTAAAGTTAACTATAACGTTCGTACCCCCAACTAACATTCTGAACTCGTCGAGGAAAACTTTAAGCGAAGATTACCATCTATTAGCGAACGCAATTGGTTTCAGCGTAAAATTTATTAAAAAATTTCCAAGTTTTACGCTACCATACTTTTCTAAAAGCGAAGATCGTTGCACGGATCCATCGTGGGACTATAGTATTTTATAGTTAAATATTAACAGCTCGAAACTTCGATTATTGCACCTAATCATAGATACCTTCCCGACATTTAAATTTATTTTCGCGGATAATAGTTTATCGCGCGATCAATCGAAGCGTCATATATCTATCTCGATTATTTTTATCACAGTTTCATCCGGATTTATTGCAATTGGTAATTTTTTTTCACTGCTTTTTATTTTAAAGAAACTATCGATTTCCCCCCCGTACTGCTATTGTGATTTGAATTTGACCATTTTCAACTTGATTTATCACTTTACCGTTTGCTCTTCGTTATTTATGCTACGTACTATATCAATGAGCACGGAGAAATAAGTCCACGATTTATGAGCTTGTAAATTGACACGTGTTTATTTTCATTCGCTAGATAACACGATTCTGTCAAAGGATATTCGGATTATTGAAACTGGGAGGATCGAAGATTAAATAAAATATACGATAGGCGAAACTAAAGTGTAAAGTATTTTTACATAGAGACCTGATAGCCTTAAAATAAATTAAACACAGTCTCGAACCGAAGATTAAATAAAATATACGATAGGCGAAACTAAGGCTGATAAAGTGTAAAGTATTTTTACATAGAGACCTGATAGCCTTAAAATAAATTAAACACAGTCTCGACTAATAAAAATACATTTGTTATTAACACCTCCATCAAGAATATTAATTTAGATAAAATATAAACATGTTTCTAAATCATTCATTTCGTCATATCGAAGCAAATTCTTCTTTTGCTCATTAACAAATCTCTGATACAATAAATTATTTATAGAATAAAACCTAAAAAATGAAAAAATAAGCATGGAAACATAATTAAGACAAGAATTAAAATTTTCCAAGAGGGTAAGAAATACTAAGCGTTCACATCTCTGTATTATCACGTTAGTTCTATACGAGTATACCGAGATGTAGATGGCGCCCTGGAGTTCTAGTCTTCACACGTTATAATACTAGACACTTGTAAAGTTTAATAACACTTAATAACATCGAAGTTAAATTAACAAAGCTATTTTAAACTTAATTCCTCGTTTAATAATATATAAAAATTTACGCAACGGAGTAACGTAATTGCATGAAAGCTGCAGTTAATTCTCGCTTGGCGCCGTTATAAAGGAACGAGATCTACGTATTTTCTTGCGCCAGTTGAACACAAAGAATCTCGTTAAATTAGAGTCTGCAGAAATTTCGGAATATCCTGCCGCGACGGCTGTGATGTCTCTTTTTAAAGGACGAAAAAGTTCATGGGATCCGTCAGGAACACAACAACCCGACAAAACAACGCTAGTCCCGCTTTAATTCAGAAGAAATAAACTACGTCTCTGCCAACTTGCAGCAAGGATTTTACGAAGGAACGCGATGTTTTCGAACACGTGTCGCGACTCAGACCTCTCTCGTGAAATTGCTAAGACAATTTTGACAGTTGTGAAACATGGATTCGTGATGCCTCTTCCCTTATTCAATATACAAGTAATCCATCCTCTAAATGTTTTTCAGCTCTCAGATTTATGGAGGAAAACAAGCATCGAGGACGACACTTCCTCGTTCGCAATTTTCAATTATTTCATCCTGCTTTTACGAAACAAGTTAAACCAACGAACTGCAAATCTGATTAGATAATACACCTGACTTCGAAGTTGCATATTGTTTAAATTGTACCAACATTTTCACCATTTCACTTAACTCTATTATTAAATTGAAGTCAAAGAGATATTCTGACAGCTCCTCAGCTCAAATACCAATTTATACAAAAGGAAATAAAATAGCAAACTAATTAAAAATTAATTGTAAACGAATACTAGGAAGAAAAGCTTATAGTTCCTTCCTCGGCATAACTGACTCACAGACCTTCGAATACTGTTCGAGAAGCTGTTAAAACGATTCCATTCATTGGCAATAAACAAATTCTGCCGACACAGGTCTGAGAGGATCACGCGTTAAGCCAGTAATCCCATCGATCAATCGATAAAAGTAGTCTATACACTTCGTAGACCCAGATCACAGCTGGTAAGCTGCATAATCCAGCTAACGTATTCCAAAGCAGTCTTCGCTATAAACTTCTTCACACACATCCTGAACACGCACCCTGTTGAATAACCGATGTGAGCTCAGGCAGCATTGCGTAGAAGAAAATTCATCGAAAGGGTTGGTTGCCTTAAGAACGGCACGTAGCTGAGACTCTGCTAGGCTAAACGCCAGGCAACAAACTGCGCTTTCAGAGGCATTAATCAGGCTGGAAATCGCGAGAAACTGCTTAGGATTTCCATGGTGCAGGTAACCGAAGCTTACGTAACGTTGGCCTATGCATCGGTAGCGTGTCGGCTCACGGTTTACGCTTCGTTTTAATGCCGCCACGACCGATGTACATAATCTTGGTTTCCTTTTGGTGCCAAGTTCACATTCCTGCGTGTGTTGCGGTTACGGTACACTGCATGTCGTGCCTGTGCCACTGCATTTATGCCGCATACGTCGTCTTCTCGGGCTTCTTGCGTTCGACTGTCAACGACGGTTCGCATCTAGCTGCTCGCTTGTTCCCCGCGTCTACGCTAGATGGCAGTTAATTGATATCGCCCGCGCGTCACGTGGTATTGGCGACAAAGAAGATCGGTGATACACGAGAGTCTAGATATATTGCGAGCAATTTGCTTTCTGATGGCACGTGTAACAGGGATGCTAGAGAGAGAGAGAGTTGATAAGCCGCGGGTTTTTGTCTTTTGTAACTTATAGTTAATTTGTTAGGTTAAGGATATTTCAAATTCTGATTTTTAGGTTAGGAGTGAGCGTTCGAGGTGTGATAATTTAATCCGTTATTTGTTTTGGTATTTCATTTTAATTACATCGTATTTTAATTGAAATTTGACTTTTTCTTCGGAAGTTATTTTATAAGAAATGCACGCTTAGTGGAAAATTAATTAAATAAATTTTTTGAACGATTGTATGGAAATTATTTTTCACTTTGAAATAGCAGGCAATTAATTGTTATTAATTACTCATTCTCTACACGTGCTTCCAACTTTTCAGCCTTTTACCACTGAGAATCTAGCAAGCTTAATAAATTTGGACTCTAATTTAGGCCACAGAATTCCTGTATCAAATTCTGATTTTTAGGTTAGGAGTGAACGTTCGAGGTGTGATAATTTAATCCGTTATTTGTTTTGGTATTTCATTTTAATTACATCGTATTTTAATTGAAATTTGACTTTTTCTTCGGAAGTTATTTTATAAGAAATGCACGCTTGGTGGAAAATTAATTAAATAAATTTTTTGAACGATTGTATGGAAATTATTTTTCACTTTGAAATAGCATGCAATTAATTGTTATTAATTACTCATTCTCTACACGTGCTTCCAACTTTTCAGCCTTTTATCACTGAGAATCTAGCAAGCTTAATAAATTTGGACTCTAATTTAGGCCACAGAATTCCTGTATCAAATTCTGATTTTTAGGTTAGGAGCGAACGTTCGAGGTGTGATAATTTAATCCGTTATTTGTTTTGGTATTTCATTTTAATTACATCGTATTTTAATTGAAATTTGACTTTTTCTTCGGAAGTTATTTTATAAGAAATGCACGCTTGGTGGAAAATTAATTAAATAAATTTTTTGAACGATTGTATGGAAATTATTTTTCACTTTGAAATAGCATGCAATTAATTGTTATTAATTACTCATTCTCTACACGTGCTTCCAACTTTTCAGCCTTTTATCACTGAGAATCTAGCAAGCTTAATAAATTTGGACTCTAATTTAGGCCACAGAATTCCTGTATCAAATTCTGATTTTTAGGTTAGGAGCGAACGTTCGAGGTGTGATAATTTAATCCGTTATTTGTTTTGGTATTTCATTTTAATTACATCGTATTTTAATTGAAATTTGACTTTTTCTTCGGAAGTTATTTTATAAGAAATGCACGCTTGGTGGAAAATTAATTAAATAAATTTTTTGAACGATTGTATGGAAATTATTTTTCACTTTGAAATAGCAAGCTTGGGAATAGTAATAGTAATAACAATATTTAAAATACCACTTTTATAGTTATCAGTTTATAGTTATCACGTTCTTAGAAAATGTCGAAAAATATTCTAAAGAGTATATTTTAATATAACAATTATGACAAAGGGAACACTTTGTTCTTAACAAAGCTTGGGAATAGTAATAGTAACAACAATATCAACAATAACAATGATAACAACAGCGATAACTATAGTAATAATCTTGATAAATGACTAATAGTATAGTAATAACAATTATACAAATAATAATACAAATATTACTAATAATAATAGGAATACCAATAGTGACAGTAGCAATAACTATACTGACAGCAATAGTACTGGTTATAACACTAAACAATAATAGCAAGAATAATCTGATTATTGCTATAGCAAGTGGTACAACAAGAATAATAACAGTAATAGTACTATTAATATAATGTAATATCGCGGAATGTCCATCTCGTGTGTAGGTGACTTTAGGTTGAAAAGTCGCCGAGGGTTGGAGGGCCAGATCATTTGGAAAAACCCCGGCGATGCGTCAGGCCCTTAGCATGACCATATTTGGTCGTGTTGGCGGAGTCTTTCTTAAGGAGTATATTGTAGAGTCACACAGTCTCTACTCGCTGGAGAGTACCTCGGAATACTCAGATTCACTGCGGTCTGTATTTTCTATTCGACTCTCAATAACGCGTAACTCTCGCAATCACAACTCTCGGTCTCAACTCTCTCTGAGACTACCTCGACTCTCTAATGACTATCTCAAAACCCGACTCTATCTTCCAGAATGGGCCCTTTTAAGCCCGTCTGGAAGGCAAGGACCTCCCCCGAAGGAGGAGAAAGCCCCCTCCGCGTAACGCTCTGGGGTGGAAGGGATTCCTCCTTCGGGTTAGGCTCTCCGAAGGGTCACCCACGCGGGGTCCCTTCCCGAGAAGTGCCCACGGACGCGTCACCCCCGGTTTACAATGGGGAAAACCGGGGTTGAGCGAGGCTACCTCGCATGGCCTGGCCCCAACTTCCCCAGACTCGTCTGGCCGCCAGACGCTAACGGGGCCTCTATACCTGGGAAGTCAAAAAATATCCTACAATATAAAGAAGGCAGAAATAGTTAAGGGATTCTTCTTGATAGACGCTTCTTCTTGAGGGACAGTGCTGGAGAGTTGGTTGTAGTCGTGTTGCGAGTTGTAATCGTGTTAGATATAATTGTGTCGTTGTAGTCGTAAGAGTTTAGTTGAAATATATATGTAGGATCGGAGTGTGTGGATTGGCTAAAGTAACGTTGCTTTACTGCTTCTTAAAATACAATAAACTTATGCTTATATTATCGGCTACGAAACTAAAGACTCGCTACGGGTACGCTCGACTTTTACTTGTTAGACGCTATCTCGAAGACCGTGAAGGACTGTCCTCGCCCGCGCCCTTGCACCCTTATTTAAACCGTTCATCCTCCTCGTTCATACCCGGACTTTCTTCCCTAGTCATGCTCCTTTCTCGCGCAACCTCGGTGGGCCAGGCACTTCAACCACTCTGCACGCATCTTTAACCGTTTGAGTGCCACGGGTCATTATTGTTTCCCAATCGATATTTGCCAAGCAGCGCGATAGCGCTTGTCATATTCCGTGTCCAAAAATGCCGAGCGGCGCGATAGCGCTTCTCATATTCCGCGTTCACCAACCGAGCGCGCTGATTGTCAGCTTCGCAGCTCAGAGCGCTGGCACTTTTGGACATAAAATAGAAGCGCGATCGCGCCGCTTGGCACTCAAACGGTTAAACTTTCGCTCGACTTTACCATAAATAATCCTTACAGTCGATCCTCGCGCACATGGTCACTTTCATTCTAAGTCCAGACACACTCGAAATTTCCCAGAGCCACACTTATTCCATTCCCACATATATCTATCTATATTCGTAGTCTTTACCGTCACCGCACGTTATAATATTATTTTATGTGTAATAAATAGTAGTTATATTATTTAACAACCACACCACCAATCTCTACAATAGTAAAGCATAATCAAGGCATATAGGTTCGGATAATACAGGCATATATGTACACATGTACAGATGACTCAAATTCGACTCCATTTTAATGCACATACCGCTGAGCCATGAAATTCGATGGGGAACGTTTTGTAAAGGCTCCTTTAAGAAGCGAATTCCCGATGGGTGCTAACACCCTGGAGGCGTGTTCTCAACTGCGTCATCAATTTTCAGTCGAATCACACGTGAGTTTGCCCCCATGTTGTGTACCGCAGCAGTTCGCCGTTAGAGCGAGCGACAATCGATATTAGGCTATAAGGGGTTAATTTAACTCGGCAAACTTAACGACAGACGCAGCTGTTCTCATAATCTTGCGTGTATTGTAGCCGGTGCAGCGTGAAATTATTGATACGAAATGCAAAATGGCTGCAGATCTCGTACATCGAGAACTCGCATTCACGGTAATCTCACACGTGGATTAATATGGTTAATAAAACCTGATTAGAACGGAGATTCGGTATGAAGAAACAACTTTCTCATAATTCACATAACAATCTTTCATTCACTGAAATAGTTAGGTTTGAGTTCGAAGATGATTGAAAATTACAATTTTCCTAATTTATTCTTCACGTTGTAAAGCATACGTAATTTTTGGAAAATTCATATGGAAAAATTGAAAACAAATTGAATAAGGCACTAAAATATGTTATCGTTGATTATAAACAGTGGTTCTCAACTTGCTCTGTGGATCGTAAGAATAATTATACACTATGGTCAGTTATTAGATTTACATATTCGATATTATTTATTTATATACCGAAATTATCTCCAAAATTAATTAAAAAGTAATTAGAAAAATAGGAGTAAGGTTCTGCAAACAGTGGAATACAAATTAATTTATATAACAGTTAAATTTGAACGAACGCGAGAAACAAAATAATTTAGAATAATAGTGAGAAGATAAAATAAATTTACTGAAATTTAATTCTCGTTTACGAGAGAAACAAAATAAAAGGTGGATGTAGAAACTCGCGTGTGTTATTCGAGATGCCATGTGACGAGTATCCAAAGTCTCGAATGACCTACAATTAACGAACAGCAGCATTAAAACGTCGATCGAACTAGGTCATATACACTGCCCCTTCAAATCGTTACGATACGTATTAAAATTTCAAGTAAACATAAAGAGAATAAAAATCGTTCAATTACTTGGTGGAAAGAAATAAACAAATTTTTAATATTTACCATATATACAATATATATATACAAATTTTTAATAAGGTCATTTTTAATACGGTACCAATACAAATTTTTGAAAAACTAATTTTCTTTTTCTTCTAGAAGCAGCTTCATTATTTAATTATTTATTTTAATTTAATTTTATTATTATCCTCCTTTAATTTAATAATATTAATTAATACTATTATACCAACAAAAATATTTAAAAAGAATTTGCAAAATTATTGTTCCTGCAATTATACTATAATATAGCAATAATTTATATATTACGTTTAACTATTAATCCATTATTATATTACTATATATTATGCTGTATTTAATTGTTATTAATTAAAGATAGCACACTGAAACCTTATTCTTAATAAATTTTCAAATAATTGCAAAAATACCAGGTGTGAGAAGAATACAAAATCACACTGCAATGATTTATAATAGTTTAATGGAATGGAAGTAAAACATTTCTCTTTCAGTGCAAATATTTTCGAAACACATTTCGAAAAATTGCATATAAATAATGCACTCTGACAGAGCCCCAGCAATTCGACTAAAAAATACGATTCGGATGGTCATGTATTGAATTACATTAGTTGCTGCAAGGGATGGACTTTTGGACACGTATCGTGCGTCAAAAGTTCAAAGGCTGCAATTTTCCTGTGCCTTTGCCACGTGGCCCGGGTTCGAGTTCAAGTAATCCAATCAAATCTGGAGACGTAAAGGGACTCCTACCGCGTTTGCAACCGGCCTGAGTTTACAGATGATAAAAACATTCGAAATCGGAAAAACTTCGGCGCCGGCGGGACTCTTGGAAAAATCGTCACGAAATTTCGGAATAAAGTCGAGTCGAGGATACTTTCAGTGAACGGGCAATCTAATCAGAACGTTACTCAGGATGAACTGACAAGACCCTGGCAGACAACTTTCATCTAGCAGAGATAGAAAAAGTCGACGTGGAAAAATGACCAGCATTAAACGGCGCTGTGACTTCTTTTCCTGATTTTACAATTGTTGGCTGTGATAATTCTTTATTTTGATTTTTAATTCTATTCTTTAGTACAGGTAACCCTCTTATAACACGGTAAATAGGTTCCCAGAAAATGCCGTGTTGTACGAGACCCAGGCGCAGTCCAAAAAGTGGAATTACGTTCTGAAAATTTACTAAAAACAAATTTTTGTTTAGAGTCTACATAAACAACTTAATTTTTATTAAAAATATAAATTATGTGCAGCACAAAATAAAAAAAAATATTATTTTAATTTAATGCAACTTTAATTTAATAAATTGTCATGTAATACAGTGCTGTACAAAGGTTTTTGCAATTTTCTTATTGTGTTAGAACGAAACCGTGTTATAGGAGAGTCCCCGTAATTTATAAATCGTTTTATAGCGAAACCGTGTTACAGAATACCGTGCTGTAGGAGGGCTGCCTGTACATGAAAATTATATTCTAATATTTTTAAATTTCGCACAAATCTTCTGTATTTATTTCTTCCCTTGCGTCTGCAGAGAATGTATTGATAAATTTATTTTTTCATTATCGAACATATAAATTGTGGAAATATCGAATCAGTTTGATATTTTGATATAAATAACACTGATATAAAATTGTTTTATTAATCATAATAGATGCGATATTAAAAAATAATAAGTTACAATGGAAATTGTTGCATTGCCAGTAGAATGTACGTATATATAGTCAGACAAGTATTCAAATACGTGTTATCTTTCACTTACGAAGATCAGTAAGCCAAAAGAATTTAGCATGTTTCCTAATACAGTTATATCACTTGTTAAAATATTCCATTTTCAAAATACCCCTGCAGATAACAAACTTTTTCATATTATTCTTCAAGATTTAATTATAATATAGTTTGTGAATCAGTAAAATATTAAATATACTTTTTATTTTTTCATTTTTCGGTTTCAATCTTTCTATTAAAATATCGAATTTTATATCGTGATTAAATTCGAGTTCGTCAATATTTAACAATGCAATTTAATTATTTTTTAAAATCTGTACGTAAGGTTTCATTAAAAATTTTATTAAGTCTAAAGTTTTATAATTTTTCTGCTACGAGAATCTAAAATAGTCTCAAGGAAGAGATCCAAAATCGTTGGGAAGCTCAGGTAATAATAAAATTATGTGCCATGAAGTAACCGCAAGAATTTTCGGATCGAATTCTCTCGTGCTTGTGGGAGCCAAGTCTGACCATTTTCGTATTTGATTCACTAGGAAGGTTATACTCGTCGACTCAATATCGGACTCTAGACCCTGCCTCATTCATCCACACACTGATTCTCTTAAATCAATTCACCCAGACTCGTTGAACCAGTGAAGACACTTTTAGCTCAGGTGTATGTTAGAATTTTCTGTCGAATATTGAAAATTCGAAATTTTAATTATCAAATTCGTGTGACTATTTCATGGAGATTTGACGTTGATAATACCTAACCTATCCTCCCTTAAATTTCTCTATTACGAGAATTAATACAAATTGCAGCATGGATGCAAAGATAGATCTTCAGCTGATTATGATCAAAGCTGATTAGTATTAGTTACATTCTATTGTCATTACATAATAAATTAAAATAAATTTAATTTTTCAAAAGCGGAATAATTTTTGACACGATAAAATTGATCAAAATGATTATCGCATTTTTAGAAAGATTTATAAAATCATTCTCATTAACAGACCCTTATTTTATTTCCCATTTCATTTCATTTATATCTTATATTTTAATTTCCATCTCGTATCATGTATTTTCAATATTTTATTCTCAGTTTCATTCCAGTTATTTTCGATATTATAATTCTGCATTTCGTTTTATTTTGTTTACCTAATTTCCATATAGATTATTTTTCTCGAATATGCAATAATTTCAACCAATTTAATTTCTGCATTTTCGCGACTTTCGTGTAATGTTATTCAATTGGACAAAAGCATTCGATTACATATATATGGTAGATAAATGTTCGTGGATTTAATTATATACGACGAATCTTAAATTTCACAGGAGTCGAACCACAGTTGCAAAATTTAATACGATTATACATCGATTGCAAATAATATTTACATAATACGAATTAAACTACTGAAAATTTAATAAAAGATTCAAGACTACAAGAGACCTTATCATTTTTGAGAAGAGGCAGATTTCATATAGTGTGATTTTGAAACACAGCTACCTATTTTAATTGCAACGAATAAGTACGATTTATTAATTATTGCGATCCCAAGCCAGTCTTGAGAGTTCGAAATGTAAGAACGAAAATAATTTTCAGTAGAGAAAAGTGCGAATTATCTTATCAAAGACGAACAGATGAAGTCTCTGTTGACCTGAAAGCTGGGTTAATTATATACAGAGAGGTAGCGAGGGGGTTAGGCGAGGGGGAGGATTTCTTTTCAGCGAAAACCGTTTCAATCAAGATGCAATTTTGTAGCCAAGCAGCCTTGGATTACAGGTAAACCGTTTAACCAAGAAGTTTCTTGGATTAAAGTTCTGAAAATTAATACCTTGTAGTTACGACATTAGCATTGGACCGCGAAGCAAGTTACTCCGATTAGAATCACGAATTGCAATTATACGCGAAAGCGGTCGAAAGGTCCATGTAATTTATGAAACAAAAGGGATTCTTTATTTAGTTTCCTATTCTTCTTTTAAGCCTGCAATTCGCAACGAATTTCGAGGGAAAATAAAAATTCTTTAAAGGGCATTTTAATTCATTCCTTTAGCAGCAATCTATGGCAGATTTTCAACACAATACTATATTAAATTTACATCAAGCCGAACAAAGGTCAATGGAGTGTGTCGTAGATATATTAAAATTTACTTGACGCCACCATTTTGGGAAAATTAATTTAATAAATATTAAATCACATAAAATTAAAATATATTGTTTAATTTAAATTTTAATATTTCTTGGTTCAAAATATATTATTGTATACTAAAAACCACTAAAGAATTGAATTACAACGATATACTGTTCGTTTAATAAATCTCTAGATCTAGTGAGGAAAAGTTTCTCTAGGGGTTACTAGAACGAAGACTCTAGTTAGATGAAGTAGCTTGAATCCATTATTTATTATAAAAGATTATTATAAAAATTTAATAAATGAATAGTTTCGATATTACACGATATTTAGATCATTGAATAAATACTTGATAGAGTAAAGTGTCATAATTCTGCAGCTCATCTGATCAATTAAACATGGCTGTCAGTGCCATATCAAGAATCTAGTTAAAATTTACAGCGCCATTTTCGCGATACGACGAAACGTCATCGCAAAGGCAATCCATCTTCGACTAGATCAAGAAATTTGTAAATATATGGTACCTATGTAAAGGAAAAGTTTTCGAAGATCAGCGGAGTCAAGAGAACAAGTAGATGAAGTTCGTGACGCGCATCAATGCAGCTGCAGAAAATTCACTGCAAGCGCGAGCTTGGAATTACAAATTCTACTGCAGAAGAGTGAACATATAGAATACTTGCAAACTGCGAACTCGACTTCAATTTGAAACATTTTCTACGAAAATTTTGCCTGAAATTTGTCCACCGGTGTAACAATATAATAAGTTAGATTGCACAAGGCATTAAGAACGTCTACCTTCTTTGCAGAAAGCTGCATTGTCCTCCAATGAATATCAAATAGATCAATTTTTTAAAAGAATATATTTGTTATATAATATATTTTAATATTCTATTTCATGTAATATATAATATGTACCAGACAAGTATTACAGTATATATATATAGTACATATAGAATACAATATACATGCTATATCATGTATTTATATATATATTAATATAAATATAGTAGTATAACACAATAAATATTATGATATACAATATATATGATTTTCCATTTCCAATTATATATATAAATATTATATATAAATATGTTCAATAAGAACACAATACAGTATATACTGTAATACATTTCAGGTATGTATTATATATTACATGAAATAGAATATTAAAATATATAATAAATTCATGCACTATATAATACATACCTGAAATGTATTACAGTACATACTGTATTGTGTTCTTATTTCTATATGTATATTAATATAAATATACTGATATATATTATATGATATTATAATATACTGGTATAACACAATAAATATTATGATATACAATATATATGATTTTCCATTTCCAATTATATATATAAATATTATATACAAATATATTCTGAAATATATTACAGTATATACTGTATGGTGTTCTTATTTCTATATGTATGTTAATATAAATATACTGATATATATTATACGATATTATAATATACTAGTATAACACAATGAATATTATGATATACAATATATATGATTTTTCATTCCCAATTATATATATAAATATATTCATATATATAGTGTATGAATTCACTGTATATTTTAATATTCTATTTCATGTAATATATATTACATACCTGAAATGTATTACAGTATACACTGTATTGTGCATTTATTTCTATGTACATATTAATATAAATATACTGATATATATTATACGATATTATAATATAGTTACATAAATCAATAAATATTATGATTTACAATATATATGATCCTTCATAATTCATTTTTATATTTTATTTCAAATTATGTATAATATATATAATATATATATAAAATATATTGCAGTATGCAGGTATATAAGATACAGGACACGTAAAATGTAATATACATAGTGTACAGTGCATGTATAATACATTATAATATAATATACGGTTTATAGTATATAATATGCTATATATATAGTATTCAATTTAAATTGTTATAAAATATTGGATATCCTGTTCAGCAAATTTCGCCGTATAACTGTTTACGAGTTATACAGCATGAATTATACCTTGACTCGCGCGAAGTCACGTGAAACTACAGCTAAATTTTATAGCGAATAGTTGCGGCACGGTATGAATCAATATTAGCTCTATGGCGAAATTATTACTATGCATATTAATGCTCCCTTTATCATTCACAGCGTGGTCACATTTACGTAGCTACGAGCGGAACTCAATATCGCCGACAAGTATTATTGGTAAAATTATACTTAACGAATCGAGCGTACTTGCAATTGGTTAACGTAAGCGCCGAATTTCGTCATGTAAGTAATACATGCCGTGGAATAATTTACGTTATCCCATTTTGGGGTGATTAATTCGATGCTCGTAAATGAACAAACGCGTAGACACGTTAATCTACAACGCGCTTCCTCTTGTATTAAAACATTTAATAATAATACGCGGCATGAAATCGCTCGCGTGATTCCATAAATATTAATTTCCTCGAAAACTGTTACGTATTGAAATGCTACGTGTAATTCTGGCATCTCATATTTTAGCAATAGTCCAATGGAATTTTTCTCCATTGCAATTTTATTTAAATATTGTTTGAAATATTATTTCCATGGAATACTGCTTGACAAAATCAGTCATACGAACGTGGAATAATTTTTCAAAAATTTTAATTCCTTTTAGGATATTCTATCATCGACATAATAATTTCTCGGTATATTATATTATTTAAGGAGATCAGTTTGGTATACTATAGTATTTACTGCAATACTTTCACGATACATGAAAACAAATATTTGCAAAATTGTCAGCGAGTGAAATTTTCAAATAAATAGCGAATAATAAAATATTCTCCTGAAATCTATATCCTGATAAATTCCACCGCTTTTAAATTCAAAATTGTAAAATTTTTAAATTCGCAAAAAGTTAATTCCTGTATTGTCGAATTTTTAATAATTCTTTTAATTCGAAATATTTTTTGTTTCATATTCTGAAAATAATTTCGTCAGTCAGTAACTTCGCGTGGATGAGATTCAATAATTTTACGAAAGTCTAAATTAAAAAATAAAAATTTCTTTATATTTTTGTTATCCTTTGAAACATCGGGGACAAGAGTAATATTGGAACTTTGAACTTTGACCTCTATCTTTTCCGTCGACATTGAATCGTCTAAATAAAAACATCTATTTATTCCTCAGCTTCTTCTTGGAAAATGTGTATCTTCGAGAAGTGGTGTAATTTCGAGAATATCGGAAAAGCATAAATATAGAATATAGCTGAAGCTGGATAAAATATACATGTACTCAAAGCTGTAAATAGTAAATAGTTTATTCCATCGCGAAGCTCAAAGGAAAATGTGAAAACAAAAAATTGTATTTAATATGAAATTATTAAGACGGTAATTGGATTTTAAATTAAACGTCTGATGGAATTTCTGTCACTCGAAACATTGAGAATGAAAAAATTCTAAATGATTCTAAATAATTATTAATAATTATTAGTTATATTTAATATTAATTATTACTAGTTATTAGTTATATTATATTAATTATTATTAATATATGTTGATAATTCTAAATAACAGGAAAAAGAAATTGCAGAACAAGGTACATACGTTTATGTGTATAAATAGGATATCCAAGAATTTCTCTCGTCGATTATTCAACCTTTGTATCCACTGTCAGATAAGCAGTAAATCTCGTATTGTACGAGCAAAAGTTTTCAATTTATTTGTAACGCGAAAGCTTGAATTGAAATTTTCCTTGCAATACAGAATATTTCATGCGGGCAAAATACACTTTAGAAAATAATATTCGTAAAATTTCTGATCCTTCGAATAAGCTCGTGTTCCTCTGAAAGATAAAATGTCAGATAAATTAAATTTTCGTAACATAAAACAGTCTATTATCTACTCTAGTAACGAGAGTATTCAGATTCGATGAGTAAACAATCGCCATTGCTGTACACTTCCACACATATCGAGAAATTCGATCACTATAATTGGCCGAATTTAAAATAATTTATTTTCAATGAAATCCTTCGAACACGGCGAAAAGAATAAATTCTATTAAAAACGAGAAATTTCTATAAAATTCGATCGAACATACCATGTACCTTAACAGTGTACGGAAAATAGTGATTTTTAAAATTCGAAATAATCGCGAAGAATTTTTACAATATTTCCAAAATCCCATTCCCAGGAAGGAAAAAAGAGGAAAAGTATTATTTTTCGATAAAGCGTTATTTACCATACCTGTCTTCTGCCATAAACTGAAATTACGTGCCTGTCGTCAGACACGATGCATTTCCAGTGTCATCGAGAAACATGTTTCGCGGGAAGAGGGCGCTTTGCCGAAAGGAAATTGCGAGTTGGCGGAAACGAGGCTAAATTTCGAGGGAAAAAACGATCGTAGAAACGATCACGAAAAAGAACACGAAAAAAGCGAGGGAAAAAAGGAGTTTGGCATATTTTCCTTCCGTTCCTCGTTCGACGGTAAAAGTATTTTTAATTAAAGTTCTTTCGTGGCTGGAGGCAGTTGTAAAAAGTCTTGGTGCACGGTTCTATCGAATTTCGAGCGAAAATCGATGTCTGGGACACGGTAATTAACAAGTTTAAGATAAAGTTTAAAAGCTCGTCGACTTGCTTCGGGTCTCGACGTAAACCGTATCGTTCGAATTTCGAAAACGCGAAGGGACGAAAAGTGGGAAAAAAGAACAAAAAAATACAGGGAAAATGGAAAAAAGCGAATGCGAGAGAGAGAGAGAGAGAGAGGGAGAGGGAGACCATTCTTGATACCGGTTCGGATCTCACGTACCATCAAGCAAATAACGGTTCGAGCCTTTCTCGCAAATAAAACTGTCGAGAGTTTCGTGGCGTTCGTTTTTAATTTCCCAGCGAAAGACGAAATTGAATCTGCACAGTGAATAAAGTATGCAAGCGTTCCGACGAGAGCTGACCAGCCAAGTAAATATTTAATTAAATTTCTCAACAGACGCGGCCTGAACATTTGCGTTGTTTCCACGCCTCGTTTAAAACACCGTATCCGTATCTGATTACGTTCCACCTTCCATTCCATACCTCTCTAGGATCTAATCCGCTTTATCCGTGCTTCATCGCTCCTCGTCGAATTTCGAAAATATTACTTCCCTGCGCCACGGCATGTACGACGGGAAGCGTGCATAAGCGGATTTAACATCGACGTCTTCTCGTTCAGATTTAAGATATCGAGCAGACCATTAAAATATACAGTTCGTGCCAAAAATTTCGATAAATTTTCGAGCGACAGGGAAACGAATATCGCATTCAACTTGGTAAGCAATAACGAGGGTGTGTGTGCGAGAATTGGTGTCCAATTTGTGTCGATATACGAAATAGTGGTTCTGCTTGAAAAATCTAGTCGAAAGTGTAGAGTGGAAATTTTTTGTTCGAGGCCTGGTTTTCGAAAAAATCGACAGTGAAATTTCGCGAAACAGGCGTACACTTTGATCGACAACGAAAGTCGCCACGAAGTGCCTAGCGTTCCCATCCCCACCACTGTCCAGTGGAGTCGACCCCCACCACTCTCCAGTGGAGTCGACCCCCACCTACTTACTGCAGACTCGTCAGCCTAGTCGCTGACCTGACTACTGGCAGACGAAAGGTGTAAGTAGTAAGGATCGGACAATGCACGGTGAAAATAATAAATTATTTATTTCTCGTTCAATTTTTATTTGGAATATTTATTACTTGAATAATAATACTTCAAATCAAACTTTTAGTATGGTTGGAGATAACTGCATGTATTCCTATCAAATATTCCTAATTTTTATATACCTAGCAAGCAGAAAAAGAAGATGCAATCGGTATGCACCGATAATAATTGCAATAAAAATTAATTATTGCTATTAATAATTAATATAGAATAAATTTATTATATTATGAATGAAATTATTAATATATAATCCTGTATTGCTTATTATATAAGATTATTGATTTTATGAATACATATATGAATATATATTTACGTTCCCATCGATTTATTAATAAATGAATAATTTAATAGAATATAAAATAATTATTGTGCCTATATTTATTTATTTGTGCTTATATCTATATATATTAATAAGAATAATAACAATAAATAACAATAAATTATAGTACACTTTTCTGAAAAATCTGGCATGAAAGTTCATCTGGGTCGTAGAATTTTTAACACACTTGGTGCAACCTGCAAATTTTGTTTTTACTTTTGTAACAGCAATTGCGCCAAAAATGTGATATTTATATAATGAATATAAAAATTTATTTTCCAGGAGATAAAGAAAATTTTATTTGGTGGAAGAAGAAAAATGTAGCAGAGGAATATGCACCATACGTATTGTAAATGATTACTAACCGAAAACGAAGCTCACAGAGCACCCCATTTCAGCTGAACGAAAGTTATATTTATTCTTTTTTAACTTTCGTGACTCTCGTTATTTCGAAAATTGTAAAAGTTCGTTCCACTATTCGAGGACTTTAAAAGTGTTCTCCTCTGACAATTCGATTTAAAATTCTTAAGCTCCGCTTCTATTAGGAATTTTAAACTTTACTCCGTATGATGTTACTTCCTAAGATGTTCTTTACGAGCCCTAACATTCCTCGCTCTATATTGTGCACGGCAGATACAACGAGAAAGTTACTCGTAATATCAATTTGCACTGGCTTTAATTTCCTTTCTGTTTCCCCAATAAACTAGCCATTCGAGCAAAGACATCCATGACCATGGCAGAAGTTTTAATATCCATATACAATCTCCTACCTCGTACAACCCTGGTTCATTAACCTCGCAGAGGATCTCCGACGA
Organism: Eufriesea mexicana; assembly: GCF_001483705.2. Lineage (NCBI taxonomy): Eukaryota > Metazoa > Arthropoda > Insecta > Hymenoptera > Apidae > Eufriesea > Eufriesea mexicana. The sequence continues at coordinate 73,032 of NW_016911141.1, forward strand.
CGTAAATAAACAAATAATTGCAGGAAAATAAGAAGAGAAAGAAAATGCATAAACCAACGAGAAAAGAGGCTTTTTATGCACACACGGGTATTGCGTTATTAATTTTAAAATATTCAATTTCCACGATAGCCGAACGCCAACAAGAACGAGATAACCTCAATTTGCATGCATTACTCGGCGTTTCGCGATAAATTACACATCAGTTGAGCCACTTAGCCGGCAAAAAGGTACGTTCGATGAATCTCGTTTCGAAAATTGTCTCTAAACACTTGTGGCTGTGAAATTAGCATTCAATTAGCGCGTAAAGACACGGTGGCGTTTACCGGGATGGCTGCGCTAGACGCGCGTGCAGCGGTGGCGCTGTATAAGTAGCGGACGGAGCGGCAACTACTGGCACGAAGTTTTCGCCGGGAGATTTAAAAGGAATAAAGAGCCGCGCAAGTATAACGTCGTTATGGACGACATAATGGGTCGCCGTTTTAGCATACGGTATTTATTTTACCGGCGTGTCGCTGCTGAACTCGCGATCTTTTTATTGCTTATTTCGGCCCGCTAATTATTCCATGGTCCTTTGTTCCCTGTAACGTAAGCGGCACGGTTCTACGTCTTCGTCGGTGGGAATGGATAACGTCGCTGACAATGACAAATTAAACAGAAATAGAACAAAGGCAATTGGCGGACGCGGCGGAATCGAGTGTGATTTCAATTTGCAGTATATTAGCCGAGGCTCTAAACCGGCAGTAATCGTTACCGCGTTTTAACAATCGCGCTGTTCCAACCGAGGAACGAGTTTTCGTTAGCGAAGTGGAAATCTACCAGGAGTGCAAACTTAAACCTTTTGCCCTGCAAACGTCAGCCGAACAACCATTAAAGGCTACGCGGCTATGGAGATCTCTGGAATTACGTATCTCGGAGATAGGGAATAAACGTACCAGGTGTTCATGAAGTAACGACCTAATGTTTGACGAATATATTGACTGGGTTCTACGGACGTTCCTTGTATACCCATCTCTACGCACATGAACGAAATCAGACATTCCTTAATTATACACTGTTAACTCAGAAATGAAACTGTCAGATGTATATTTATGTAAAATTTGTAACATTCGTAGGGATTATTTTTATTTCAATGTAAACGGTTTCTCTAAAGTTCGAAAGACGTCAAAATGGCGGCCAATAAACCTTGATAAAGTGTTATCAACGATATAATATAGCTATATGGATAGGGATTACCTAATTTTTCGAATAGATTAATTCCAAAATATAGTATAGAAATGATATATAATACAAAATAATATAATATATAGGGTGGATCATATAACTCGCACATCTCAAGTGACTTTCACATCAAATGCAATATCAAAAAAGTTTGTATTCGCAAGTATATGCTTCATTCTAAGTTACAAATTAATATTCTGGGTATCAAGGAAATGAGGTAAAATAATTGATTAACTGTGACGTTTGGAGCCAATAGAGATTAATTTTTAATATTTAGTAACTATAAAAATCACATTTTTCAAAAAATTTCTATAAAGATGAGATAAAATTCGATGTCGATACTTCACGTGCACTTAATACCCGAAGACACGATACGTAGGAAGAACCTTCTTTGCCTAGACTTTAAAACGAGATCCTTCTCGACTTTGAAGCACGGTTTCCTCCGCGATGTAGAAATTTTGCAGAACTTGGCGAATTTGGAAAAACTTGGCGAATTTTGAAGAACTTCCCTACAACTTCGCACTGCGAATATTTAACTCTGTATCGAGCTATATCCCGCAAGCTTCGATCGATTCGTTACCATCGAAATTCGCCTCATCCAGCGACCAAATTACTTTATTTATCGCACGACAAACGGCACGCGAGGTGGAACGAGGTATATCGTGCGAAATGGTGGAAATTTCGCGAAGAACGTGTGATCACGTGCGATACTGTGACCGGCCACAAACACAGCAGACGTTTGTAGTAATCGATCGAAAAGAGGAGACCCATCTGCGGTTCTAATCAAGTTTCCCATAAGATCCAATCATATTTGATTAATCACGGAATTGCCAATTTATCTAGGCTATTCGTGGCCACATTAGCGGTTCTGTATGACTGTGTACCCAGATTCCGAAAGCCAGCCTCAGATGTATGGAAGCAATTAGCAAATCAGCTGTCGCCAATGTTTGTTCGTGACTGATGAAGGCACCAATGTTTTGACGATCACGCGCATATCTCGTTCATAATTGGCCACAGCCTCGCTAAATTCCTCCACCACTTTCGTTAATACGGTGCATTATGAAATTTCACGCTGTCTGCGTAGAGAAATATCTGAAAGCGCGGTTTCGGTAACGAATGGCCATCAGGCTGGTGAAAAAGTGCCTCTCGCATTTCCATGAAACGAATCGAAATAACGCGCTAATTACACGACGAATGTGTAAGTTGGATTCTGCAAGTTTGTTCGCGATTTTCCATTTATGTGTTTTCTATTTATTAACGGCTAGCATTTGTTGATAGTGAAATAGGGTTAGGTGTCGCAGTGGGCTTGTTCTACGTAATGAAGCTTTTTTAACACGCTGCTTGCTACCTGGCTCGTTTCTACATACGTTTTCGTTGAAATGCGTGGAAACACAAAAACACAATTATTGCGTCAGCACTGTTGTTGTATAATTGAGTTAACGCAACGCGTGCGTCGTGTGGGTTAATGAAGGGGATAATGAATATGGATTAATAGCAGGTACGCGGATTTTCTTTCGCTATACTAACGATATTAAAATGCAAAATTATTTTCCTTATATAATTACATAAGGTTATAAGATGAAATTATATTATTCGGTATATGTTTTATTTATTGTAATACTCGGTTTCCAATTAATTCGATTTAATTATAATAAATAATTAAAAATTATATTAAAAATAATCATTAAAAATCCGATTTTTATAATTACTTACAATATTTTTCGAGCTTTTAATTTTAAATACCTAACTCTTGGATGACGATAAGAAATTGTAATTAATTAAAATGTCCTTTATAAGCAGGAAATAGAGTCGTGATTATAGAGAATTACAAAGTTCGTATAAAGTTCAACGAGATTTTTAGTTACGGTAATTTTTTACTCTATGGATCATTATTTTAGTATAGTGTATTTAAAATGTGAGTAATAAACAACTTTGTTAATTTATTGTACTATATATAATTCCAAAATAAATTTCTATATTTCAACGAGTGAATTAGTAACTTAATAAAAAGAATTATTATCTACATATAAATAAAGCAAATACAAAAATGAATGATATATGTTTATAATAACAATGTTCATGACACAAAATTTTAGATCAACCATTTTTCCTTATACTATACCACAAAACACTTATAATATTTTTTGATCTTTTAATTATAAGTCTCTATCCCTTGGATCGCGATAAGAAACTGTAATTAATTAAAATGTCTTTTATAAGCAGGAAATAGAGTCGTGATTATAGAGAATTACAAAGTTCATATAAAGTTCAACGAGATTTTTAGATACGATAATTTTTTACTGTGTGAATCATGATTTTAGTAAAACGTATTTGAAATGTGAACAATAAACAAATACTGATAAATTATTATCCTATATATTATATATATAATTTATTATAATAAGTATAGTTAATACAAAAATGAATGATATATGTTTATAATAATAATATTTATGACACAAAACAATTTTTGATCAACCATATTTCGCCTATACTATACCGCAAAAGTTTATTTTCAGAATAATAAGACTTACGTAACACTGGAAATTATTTACACGCGAGAATAAAAGGAAAAACGAGGTTAAAATAAAAATAGGAGAAAATAGGAATCATGGACAAACATACAATTGTAATTTTCTTTCTACATCCTCCATTACTGTCATTTAAGACACGGGTCTACCATCAAGCCTTATTAACCAGTTCCACTATCGAATTTAGGACGAAACTACATTTCTTTCTCTGCTTCCTACACGTTGCCACACAGACCACGGTCCTTCTAATTTAATTCGCAGTAATAGACTTTATTAATTCATGACGCCATTATAACTTACTTGATCGGAATTTAATTTGGAAAGCAGATAACGGAGAGGAATGATGCGTAAGGTTTCCAATGTCACTAATGAATAAATTTCCAACTGGGATGAGGATGCATTTGAATAATGTAGACACGCGAATAATTTATCGGTATGTTCTATCTACTCGTATTAATTTCTAGTTACGCTCGTACGTAATCTGTACGATATATATTCAGTATCTTCGACCACTGCAACCAGAAAATTTCTATTTTGCATTCCGATCGATACTAACATCGTGTAAACTTCATACTGAAATAGAAACGCACCTGGGAGCTCGTGAAACGATGAAAAATCATTTCACAGTATGTTAAAGTGTGCTATAATTACGATAAATTGTCGCCAGAATTAATTAACATTCGAAAGATTACGAATTTTATAAATTTACAGATGAAGAGGATTTATAATTTATAAAATATTTACATTTTTACTTGCAATTACTGCTATAATTATTAAGCTTAATTAATTAATTAATAGCGCTATTCTACCATAATTGTATAATTTCTAACGATCGCTGAAATTACCAGTGACATATAATATCAATACTTAGAATTCTCCTATAATTTAAACAAATATTGGATTATTTTGAATAAACATCATTTTTGGAAGATAGAATATAGAATTTTTGTAATGATTTTTTGGCATATTTTAGATGACCAGAGTATAGGCTACGGATTTTCTTTAAATCAGGTTAATTCTACAAAAGCATCAACTTCGTTTAGTATTCTACTCTATAAAACGTCCTTAAGTCTTTCAAAGATTTGTTCAAGCCATTTAAGCTTTTTGAATATTTAAAACACTTTTACATGCTTACAGGATACCCTGATGCACGTAATTTTCCACCAGCATGCGAATCTTCGTCTCACTATTCGAAATATGGACATCTATCTCTCTCACTCTTCTCGTCATTATAATAAAACTATAGTTCATTTAACAAGAAAAAAGAAATATTTTTCAGAACATCCAAAAACAAGTATCGAACGCGAAGAATAAAAATATTTAACAATTGAACAAATATTTAATACCAAGCAATTATATTTAGCAAATTCAATTCTACCAACACAAATCCAAAAATATACAAATGCACTCCATTGTATCAAAATGTTCTCGCTGAACCTTAATTCGAGTCGAGATGAATTACTCTGAGATGCCTAATGTTATACTGTACCAATATTTCCGTTGTGCTATCAAAAATTGCTATACTAAACAAATATTCAATATCAATCAATCACTTATACTCAACTCAGTTTCGCCAACATAAATTCAACAGAATACAAATTTACCAACTACGTCGATACGTTATCTACACTTCAGCGTACCCTAGAACTCTCATCGAAACCTAACCTAACCTAGCCGGCTATTCGCAGGTGTCTAGCGTTATACCGTACCGATATCTATTTTCCAACATAAAAAATTGCTACACAAATATTCGATATTAATTAATCACTTCTGCCAAGCACAGTTTCAACAGCACCAACCCGGTGAAATATGAATACAGTCCACCATACCACGGTGCGCCATTGAATTCTAACCTAACAAAACTAACTAATAAAAAAATGCCTGTTATACTGTGCCAACAACTATGTATCAACATCAGAAATTGTTACGCTAAACGAGTACTCGATATTAATTAGTCTCTATTCTCGAGTCCAGCTCTGCTATCACAAATTCAACGCTAAGCATGTTACTAATTATTTTCCAGTTTACCGGAAAACTTGTGGGAAATCGAATAACACGCGATTTTAATATATTAAAATAAGAAATAAATATGTATTTAATATAAAACTCACGATAATTTTCATTCAGCTCTTGGGTACGTTGTATCTTATCCCGACACACTTCCGCCATGTTCCTTTCCTTCCCAAGCCCCCACTCCGAACTCTCATTGTCCAAGCGTCCACCAGATGGCGACTGAACACACGCCGACCGCCAAATACAAATGTACTCTGCGTTGCATGAAAGAAGTCATCTGAGAAACTTGTAGGACCTAATCCCCACTAGCCCAACCATTCTAACATCATGGCAGAAGTAGAGTAAAACGCTTCCCTTATTGGTAAAACTGATCCCTTCCTATTAGCCCGGTCATAGAACACCATGTGACAAAGAAAGCGAACAAAGCAACGAGACAAAGTGAGACAGACGCAAAGAATAGATGCAAGAGCGTAGACTCATCCTAAAGCGTAGTAGTGCTTCCAATTCATTGTAAGTTAACTCTGAGATAACATTTCTTTCGAGGATATCTTACGCCTATGTTAACGTATCACGTTATCGAACTTGAAGATAATAGTTTTAGGAGTGTCATAGAAGAATGGCTATTACTGACAAGAGTATAGGAGGAGCAAGTGGAATACCCCTTTTGTCCTGCAACCGAACGAGACGACTTCTTTCCTGCAACGCAGAGTACACGATTCTCACAGAACCGTCTATAAAACCTAACCTAACCAAAGTAATTGTTCGCAAATATCCATCAATATGTAGCGACCAAGTTCTCACCCTTGCCAACAGATGGATTCCTACTCGAAGGAGGTTCGAGGACTTTCTCACAAGTCCAAGGTGAAGCCTCGACTTCGATTAGATAGAAGTTCCTATGACACCTAAGTATCCCTGGTCTAAGACAGGGCCTGCTAGAAGCAAGGCCACTAGCAGGCCCTGGACGAAACGCAACCCTTCCTTTTCCCGTTGTCCTTCTACCTGCTACCCCATCGATAACAACGACGATCATGGGGATACCACCAGGCCAGCATCACAGGAACAATCGTCCATCATCAAGCAGGGCAAAGAAGAAACACTACCACACTTAATAAAAACCTCTTGCTTGGTGACGGAATATTTGGAGTGGTATCATAGGAGACTATGATCAGCTCTCCTACAACTATATCCCCAAAATATCTTTATATTAATATTTGCACTTTCTCGCAAGTCCTCGGGGAACCTCTAATTCCTATTTATATAACTTCCAATAGTATCCACTAATATTTGTAGCGAGCATCATTCGCTAGGTGGATTCCGACTTCGTGCACTTTCTCGCAAGTCCTCGGGGAACCTCTAATTCCTATTTATATAACTTCCAATAGTATCCTAGTGTCTGCTAGGGTAGCCTTACTGATGAGTCCGCTGACCCGGGACCAAATGCATCCCTTCCTTTTCCTATCGTCCCTTCTAGCTATGCCTATCTATCTATTCACCTAGGATACCTGCGACCAGCCGACATAAAATAATAGTGGGGGAGGACCCCCACATATTAAACGCTGCTACACTCGTACCAAACTTGCAATTAAAGTCCTCTACCAAGATTACCAATTTATTAAACCCCTGGACCCAGAGTCTACACTCCAGCACACTGCAGTGCTCTCGCTGGAACCTAACCTAACCTACAAAACTACTCTAGGATGCCCACTATTATGCCGCGCCAACACCTCTGTTCCAATATCTCGCAAGATAGCATGGTCGTCCGAGGGAATTCTTTCAGATCGAGGATCGTTTTAAATTATGTAAAAACACCAGGGTGCGATTTAATGGACGGCCTGATTCCTTCCGCGGACCGCTTCCGCGAGAATTCTGATCGCACAGAAGAGCTACTCGCCACGGCGACGTCGCATAATCCCATTAAGGTGGGATCTGATTTGCAGCAAGTCGTAGCGAAACGGATGAGAAGAGGGCGTGCACCGGCAGCCAGCGAGAATTATTGCTGGTTTTTTACGAGACATTAGTAGGTGGGTATCCGGGTCGGCGAATAGGCGGCTGCTAATACAATGTACCCGTGCTACGTCGTGAATGAGGCAAAGCCAGCCCGGCGCCGAGTATTCATCTCGAAAAGAGGAAGGATGAGGGTTCAGGAAAGAGGAAAACCCGGACGAGATACGTAGCCAAGTTCATCTCGTGGAGTACGGCAGGCTAACCCAAAGGTAGGCTACGTATGCTGCCTACTGTACAGGTGCCTGTATCGTTCTACCAGGCTGCTAGCTGGGCTCCGAGTACAGGGTGTTCCATTTTAACGCTAGATTTACGGAACCCGTGAATTTGACGGAAGGGTTGCTGCAATTATACGATGGTAACAGATATAGTTAACTTATATTAAGACTGTTAATATAATATATAATTGTTTTTAAATTAAACTAATCGTTAAAAAGAAAAGGCACCCTTTACCTGTCAATCTGACAGGTTTCCTTAGAAATAGGTATACAGATAGCGTCCGTAAACCTAGTGTTAATCTTGCTGCTGAGGAGGCAGGAGTAATTCGATTTTGAATTATCGAATGACTTTCCTGTAAGGGATGATTTAGGGCTGTTATTTTTATTCGTTCAAGGGGCAATGATGAACCGTCTTGTGGCAAGTTTCTGGCCTGGGAGTGAGGTTTGGGATCGGTTTCAGAATTGTAGACACCGGCGTGGAGGTTAAACGTTTTACAGGGTAGTTAAAGATTTACGAAGTAAATGTTTAAACGTGTCAATGCAGGTAAATTAGCTGTACGTTTAGCACCGGGTCTATTCAGTTTCATCTAGTATTGTGTTACTCTAGCCACGAGGCAGCTCTCTAGCAAGCAGTTGAGGCAAATTGGGAACGTGAGTTTGAAAAGGATCAGCAGTTTGAGAGATAATTCCACGGCGGAATTAAAATGACACACCCTGTATGTGCGTCACGTGCATGTGCATAACCAATGCCTGTCTTTGTGCTTGAACCCGCGAGAATAACGATCCCGGGTTTCTCTTGCGAGAAGAATGAAGCTCGTCGGTAATCCTGCACTGCTGAAAGTCTGCTATTTGCTATGAATGAATTACTTTTCACGTAGGTATTACTCATTCATGTACCAATTGAAATATTTATGCAACTTTTTCGCTTAAATCGCTTGGCAAATGTTGATATTTAAATGCCATGTTTTCTAGTGATTTTTAGCGGGCTATTTAGTAACTACTAGTTCCTCGAGTCTCATAAAAAACAAAGAAAAATTGCAAGATTAATAGGAAAATATAATAATTATCGAAAATTATTATTATTATACTTGAAATAGTAAAATTTTAAATATATTTAATAATAAGAAAATTATGATAAAAATCACTGGATTTATGAACGATAAAATTATTTTATTTTCCAATTATAGAAAAAATTATTATAAATAATATTTTTAAAAAATGGAGATTAATTAAAAGAATTACTGAAGGAAGAAAGTGTGAATCTTCATGAAAACTTTTAGAAATGTTACTATACTTTTATATGGTACTAAAGCGAATGTTCAATGCTGTTTTTCGCCTTACAGTAATATTTTATTAAAATCACAGTAAAATAATGAAAAAAAGGTTAAAAGCAGTGAAAGTTTCCACGGGAAACTATTTCCATAAAAATTGGAAACCATAGGATAACGCAGTTGAAAGTTCATTTTTAACAGGAAGTCGAATAACTAACATAATTGACCGTAGCAGTAGTTAGAAAGACAATTGAATTTAAAATGCATAACCTGTGCTCCATCTTTGCCCAGATGTCTGTGACCACGTCTATGCGAGTTCACGTACTCGAGCTCGGGGGAATACCCGCGAAGTTTATGCCCCAAACTAATTTTTTATCGCTTACTCCACTCTACTAAGAAAATAGACACGATGTGGAAAAGCGAGCGGGTTGTGAGGCTGCAAATTTAATTTCTCGAAATGATTCTCGTAATATCGTCTAACCTAACTTGTCTCCATTGATAATTAATTCGATGGTAATATAATCTCCCATTACTTCGTCATGTTTATCGCACGAATGACAAAGAAAGAAAAATTAAACGAAAGGAAATTATTAAAATAGAGGAAAGAAAAATATAATACCTTGAATATTTTCGTGTTAATGTAATAATTTCTTGGTACAATTTTCAAATTGAACGTAGCACGCCATTTTATTGAGAGACGCATACATAACCTCAAAGTTAACGAGCATATGGCGATTAAAGAATTTATGCTCGAAATGATTATAGTATATTATTTGTTATTAGTATAATATATAGTATATTGTTTATGCTTTCTTGTTTAACATATATATTTTAAAATAACTATTTAATACCAGTAACTGCTCGTTTTATTTTTAAATAGAGAGCCTCCAGATTTACGAGGTGCAACAATAGCAAAGTTTCAACTGCTCTGGGTCAGCCAATGTTAAAAAATTTCTTTCTTCGACTGTCTTTCTTTCATCAGTAGCCTTTCACCTGTCTGCTACTATTGTTTCTTATTTTCTTCAAAAATGTATACTAACGCATACTACGTAACTGACATTACGATTGCTGATTCGAGGAAAAATTATATATAGATTATTCACGATGAAAGGTTAGGTTCCTTTTATTAATTTTTAATTAATAATTTCACTAATTATTAAAATTAATCATGTACAGAACCAATCATGTCCTTCAAGGTTTATTGCAACTAAATTATTTATTATATATTTCCTATCCCCAATTAACTCGTGTATCACAATTATCAAAAATTTCAACATTTCAACATTTTTCGAGAAGAAAAAAATTACCATTTATGAATAAAAATAAAGCGACAATTAAGTAATTAATGCGAATATATTTAACAGTAAAATTAATTGCTATACTTTTAGCTAAAATACGATGCTATAATTAATCAAAGAATCCAAATTTTCGATATTTATAATTAATTACAGAGGTTCTGTTATTTAAACAAAAATAGCTGTGATAATAAATAATGCAAGAATCTTACATTTCCTAAAATCAATCTAAACTGTAGAACACACTGCATACTTAAAAATACCACAAATGGACAAATAAATTCTCAATATATTACGCACCTACAGAAAGCGTAAAATTTTCACTCATTGCAAATATGCGCACAAAAATATAAAAAATATTTGCAAATAAAATACAAATATTTCTGTTAAATCTCCTATTCATTTTATCACATTTACTGCGATATATTAATTCAACAATTATTCATTTCTACGCTAAAAAAGAAAAAAAAAAGGTGAAAAGAGATAGATGACGAATAACTTTTTCGTTTCACGGTAAATACGTTTGTCCCATGTCTCCTCTCAAAGTCAACTAAACGCAAAGCGTCCGTCCCCTCTCTCGTACCAGCCAGAATCCGATTCTATATGGTTTTCAATTTTCAATATACTCTCTCGTATGCGTTCTAGCAAGTTCTGAAATATACTGCTGAACTTCGAGATCTGTTAGTACTCGTAAACATACAGGATAGAAGGACGGCAAGTACGTCTCGAAACTATTCCCATCGGGGACGACCCGTTTTATTTCGAGGAAAATATCGCGTGGTGGATGTAAAAGATGATGCCCGTATTACGGCTATATTATTTCCTCGAATCGACGTATATAACGCGCTATTCTTCGTGTTAGAACATCTGCGCCAAGACGTGCAAACGCTATTCTTACCTGGACATCGTGTTTGCGTTATTACGTTCATCAAAGCTGTGTTCCGCCATGAAAAATAAGCTTCAATGCACTTTTCGTAGGTGTTACAAACGTTGATTTAAAGCATCGCTGGTTTCTCGTGTTTACATAAATTTAAATAAAATAACAACGTAGGAAATATAGAATTAATTGTTTACAAATGACACCTCCTCGGTATTTAATATTTCGTAGACTTTTATTTCATTTTATTTAATTTCGGATTTTTACATCGACGTGCATGCAAAATCGTAATAGAGAATTTTGGACAGATGTAGTAATGTATGGATATAGTGTATACGCGTAATGTACACGCGTGTACCGATTAAAAATGATCAGGAAGCTTTGTGCTTTCCGTTCTTTGTAGTATTACTGTTTCGAAATTTAATATTTCGAATCGTAAATTTTCCCACTGAAAGTTCGGTGAAAAAATACCCGAGCCAGGATATCCTATCAAGAGATTAGGTAACATTGTAGTAATTTCATTGGAAGGGTTCATTATAACTGACGGACTTTTTGTCCAATTATTTTATCTCCATTTTCTGACGTTAATTCCACCATGAGTTTTACTCGTATGATATTTACAGAATATTCTCAATTTCGCATTTGTAAAATATTTTATCCCGAATTTAATAAATAAATTCGTTACGAGCATGGTGTATTTTTACCTGGCTTATAGATTGCATTAATTTTATCAAATTCGAGAAACGACGTGTGTAACTGAATCTTTAAATAATTAGCCAAGTTGTGGATTACTGCTTTAAATATATTACCAGGTCATATTTTTGCAATACTTAAAAAATTTTGTAGTTTTAATACTAAATATCTTGAAAAAGAAAAATAAAAGAAAAAAAAAGGAAAAATGCAGTTAATGAAAATTGAACAGCCATAAGTATCATAGTGTGAGAGAAGTCTTTATTTGGATAGGGTCACCCTGCATAGGGATCTATGTTTGCTTCGAGGAACCCTCAAGATTATCAATTTTCGAAGCAGGACTGAGTGACGCAATGGATCGTCATAGGGCCTATAAGAACCTGGCTGAAGGGTTTGATAACACACACACTC
>NW_016911141.1:85627-123693 GCF_001483705.2 Eufriesea mexicana
GAAGGGTTCGAGGGAACACACACTCATTCGACAGTGAACCGTATGCATCACGAATCGCACAAGACTCAAGCTGAGCCGCAAGAGAATAAAATATAATGAAAGTTTAAAGTTAAATCTCTATCAACCCGATCCTTTACCACAATAGTATACTAATTCAATTCATGTTAACAATTCGTCTGAGACTATTGGCAATGGTCGCAGCAAGTGGACATATTCTTGATTGAAATACGAAGTACCACAGTGTGCATCTCGAAGAAGAAACACTGCACGTGATCGACCGTTCTATTAAAAATTCCAATACAGCTGTGTATTTACTTTGGCTCGAGTTTGCCATGTCGTGAGAGGGGGCGATACCTTCTCGATTATCGCGCAGCAGTTGGAACAAGGTATTCCTGGAAGTCTGAGACTAATTAGTGCAAACGTTCAACTCCTCGACGACCGTTGCACGTGAAATATCGTGCTGCCCTCTTGCGCCGTTCCCTGTAATTTCGGTCCTTTTTAACTCCTTCGTTTCATTGTTTCGCGAACTTTGCGAACAGGTACGATTTCCCTCGTTCCCTTCAAACGAAAAATTACCATCCAACGTAATGTTCCTGGGTCATTGAGGTCTCCCTGTTAATAAATTAATTATTACCTGTACGCAGGCCTCGGCGATATTTTCCCTCGCGGGGTTATAAATTCGGAGTTAATCGCGATAGAGAAGGGTTCACTCGTGGTCGTCTGACAGATTAATATCGGGGATGATAAATTTGGAAAAATTCCTCCACGTTTCTCTCAGATAAATCAACTGCGACTCGAATACGAATAGTCGATTGTAATTACTTCAATAGTGAACATAGCTCTTCGAATTTATGTGTAAAAATACTTCCAATTATAGTGCTCACAGGGGTTAACACTATCCCTTAAATTAACACCGAATGTACCAGGATTTAAATAATCATTTTCAAATTTGTAAATGACACTTGACTTTTCACGATTTTTCTTCTACTTTGCATATAATTAACTTTTATATACAATGTATGTAATAAACTAGTTCATCTTCTTTGAAGTACTCCTTCATTTCCTCATATATTGTCAAAAGTGTATTCCACGTTTAATTATTAATAAATTGGAAACAATAAATGACAACAGAGTTCATTTCGAGCCATTTCAAAATGGAGGATGAGAAACGACAGAAGAATGCTAGAAATTGCAGAATATAATTGCAATTACTTCAATAGTGATCATAACTCTTCAAATTTACGTGTAAACATACTTTCAATTATAGTGCTCACAGGGGTTAACACTATCTCTTAAATTAACACTGAATGTACCAGGATTTAAATTACATTTCCAAATTTTTGAATGATACTTGATTTTTCACAATTTTTCTTCTACTCTGCATATAATTAACTTTTATATATAATGTATATAATAAACTATATCATCTTCTATGAAGTTCTCCTTCATTTCCTCATACACTGTCAAAAATATATTTCACGTTTCATTATTAATAAATTAGAAACAATAAATGACAACAGAGTTCATTTTGTGCTATTTCAAAATGGAGGATGAGAAACGACAGAAGAATGCTAGAAATTGTAGAATATAATTGCAATTACTTCAATAGTGATCATAACTCTTCAAATTTACGTGCAAAAATACTTCCAATTATAGTGTTCATAGGGGTTAATACTATTCCTTAAATTAACACTGAATCTACCAGGATTTAAATTATCATTTCCAAATTTGTGAATGACACTTGATTTTTCACAATTTTTCTTCTACTCTGCATATAATTAACTTTTATATATAATGTATATAATAAACTATATCATCTTCTATGAAGTTCTCCTTCATTTCCTCATACACTGTCAAAAATATATTTCACGTTTCATTATTAATAAATTAGAAACAATAAATGACAACAGAGTTCATTTTGTGCTATTTCAAAATGGAGGATGAGAAACGACAGAAGAATGCTAGAAATTGTAGAATATAATTGCAATTACTTCAATAGTGATCATAACTCTTCAAATTTACGTGTAAAAATACTTCCAATTATAGTGCTCATAGGGATTAACACTATTCCATAAATTAACACTGAATCTACCAGGATTTAAATTATCATTTCCATATTTGTGAATGACACTTGATTTTCCACGATTTTTCTTCTACTCTGCATATAATTAACTTTTATATATAATGTATGTAACAAACTATATCATTTTTTTTTTAAACTTTCCTTCATTTCCTCATATGCTATCAAAAGTATATTTCACGTTTCATTATTAATAAATTGGAAACAATAAATGATAACAGAGTTCATTTTGTGCTATTTTAAAATGGAGGATGAGAAACGACAGAAGAATGCTAGAAATTGCAGAATATAATTGCAATTACTACAATAATGATCATAACTCTTCAAATTTACGTGCAAAAATACTTCCAATTATAGTGTTCATAACACTATTGTGTTATAGAAATTGTAGAATATAATAGTATTTCCTTTGTTTCAATATTTCATCTTCCTCTTTCTCTCTCTTTCTCACTCCCTCTCTCTACGTCAAGGATGAGAAATGTGTAATTCGTTTATGCAAACAGGATATGCGACAGAGCTCTGTAACTCCAATTGTATCGAATCGAATCTACTTCAATCAGATCATGGAATCCAATGGAGTTCAACGATTGTTGACCCGGACGAATCCACGGAAATGCTTGGGTTCTAAACTTTCTATCAATAATATGGTCAAACTACGAAATTTCCGTCTATTGTAACTTTATCGGGGACACAATTGTACGAGCCCGTTTTTGTCTCGCGCCATCGACAAACTCGATTGGTATTTCGCACACAACGCAAATAGTCTCGTCGCAAATTAAATATAGCACGTAGGAATTTAATCAACATGGTCTTCGCTCGAAAAGCCGCGGGGAAAAATAAAACGAGATAACAGTTTCTCGTCAGTAAGTGAAAGTAAAATGTTTAATTTAAAAGGATTAATTTCAATCAACTTCAGACGGATCCGATAAACTGTTGCATTCGGAAGTTGCAGATATTTTCCTCCACGCTTCGCGTAACAATTCCCTCATACTTTTGCTCGTACAATTGCTATACCGCCTTTTGTAACCAGTTCGAAATAATCTGCAATTTAAACGTCATTTAACTAACGCTGACTGGCGTGCAAGTTGATAACAAACTTCAATGTCCGAATTAATTGAAATTAAATAAGCTTTTCTTCTCTCATTTGTAGCGCAGCAAAGTCGTTGAAATTCTCACAGAAACGTTCGAATAATTCTTTAATAAAGTATTTATTACGTATGCAATATGCCGAGCTTGCTACCTGTTTCCTCCCCTTTTGAAGAGAAAACAGCGAAATTTTTCTCGTATTTTAATGTCGAAATAAATTACCTTCGTGACATTTTTCAAAATGTCGTCTTCCTTTTGTTTCCATTCTGAACTGAATGTGCACTTTTTATATTACCGTTGGCTGTTTGCAAAAACAGATGACCATCCCCTCAGGAAGATCTAGGGCAGTGTGAACAGTGCTGCCAAAAAATGCAAAACAAAATCGCAAACATCCCACTGCAAGAATGATGGACATAAATGCTTCAAAAATAACAACTTGAATAAGCAGTACCTACAAGTCCCAAAGCAACCTTTGTGGTGTCCATCTAAATCCAAAATGCTAGACTCTGAGATTTTCGTTCTATTATCCATTAACCACGTTTCAGAATCAATACGTTCATTTCGCAAATAAATTTCTGAGAAAAATACACCTACCGAATGAGAATATTATTTTTCATTACATACTATCGATTCGCCTGTTCAGACCGCAGTAATGGAGTACGGAATTATTTCACCCTCATTTTTGTTAAAAAATCACGTAACAAGCTTTCCATAGAAAAATTGTAAAAATAAATATTCCCCTAAAAAACAGAAAGAAAAGAAAGGTTGTAAAAATAAATTCATGAAAGAAAATTTGTTTCTTATTACGTAAAAGCAGATCGTTTTTGCCTCCAAAAATATGAGAATGTTAGTGCATGTTAGAGCATTTCCACAGAAAAGAAAAATAAATGTTTCTCTCTCGTTGTTTATAAATTTCATAAATCGAGAAATTTCCAAATAAAGTAAACAAACGGTGTGAAAATACTCTGACAAAGAGTATGTTGATTCTTGTAAATATCTAGAAAATGTAAATATTAGGAGCTTTTAGGAGCTGGTGAGATATTAGAAAAGCTAAAGATTGAAAAGCTTGAAATTAACATGGTTCTGTTAATTGGAATAAAATTCGATTCTCGGGAGTTATTATTCGATTTGACCTCGGAGCTGCTCGACACTCTGGCTTGGGGTAACGAAGCGTTTAGCATGGAACAGTACTCCATTTTGTTTCGTTCCGGGTGTTCACGGGCGTTGAACCTGTAAACATGGAATCGACTCGACTTCGCTTGAATACATCGAACGCGATCCTATTACCTCTATCTCGCTTTTCATCTTGCACGGACAAAGAAAACAGCCACCACGGGCCCGGTATCTAATAATTTTCATCGGCGCGCAAATTAATTACGCCTGGCCGGGCATGTCGGATCCGTGGAACCATATTTTCACCGGGAACAAGCACGATTCAGCTGAAACAGGCGATACACGAGTCGTAGGACGAAGGAAAAGAAGGAAAAGAAAGAAAAGGAAGGTTGGCAAAGAGAATGGAAGCCAGGCGACAGGGTGGCCGGCCGAGGGTGAGTAGTTTCTTGCACAAAAGCGCGATATACATCGCGATGAAAAGAATACTTTCCACGCGAGAAGTCCACGTGGACTTATGGATTAAAAGTTTCTCATCGACAGCCCGGGTAATTGGTTTAGTTATTGGATCCTCGGGTTGAATCGCAAACTCAGGGGCGTGGTATCGCTTTGCTTTCCTCGCTTTCCGTCCCAGACTTTCCAATTCCTGTCCCCCCAAGCTCTTCTTAATCCCCTTATCCCATTCTGTGTTTCCACGCCTTTGCAACGCGACGTTCTATCGTTCGACTCTATCCAAATTCGAAGGATCCATCCGACGCGGGGTACACGATTCGGTGCTCTGTGGCAAGACTCAGGATGCGTCGGTGTGGGTACGTGACTTGTAGCGACTAAGTGAAAGAGGATGACGCCTAATCCATAATATTAATTCCGCTGGGCGAATATAATACCGGGCAAAACCGAGTACGAAACGTACTTCCTATTTGCACACGCTTTGGTATACTAATCTTCGTAATACCGGGTGAGATACACGTGTACCCCGTTGTGCGGAACATTTTAAAACTATGACTTTATATTAACACGTTATGTGTGCCGTTACCCGCGATATTGCGGCATTCTGCTATACTACTATGGACTTTTCCATTTTCTTTAGTATTTGCACTAGAACTACCAAACGGGTCAAAATGATTTCGGACATTTTATTTCTTGCAGTTGCTGAGACCATGCAGTTGCTTCTCGCGAGATTAATTTCGATTTTTATTCGAATGCGATCGTAATTGAATTATCAATACTGGAACTACCGGTCTGTAATGTGCTAATGGTTACATAGATTTTTAAGTATATATGTGTTTGAATGAGTGGAACAAGTATGCATGGGATTGAAATATCTGATGAATTCAGGTTGCTATTGATAAATGAGTATGCGTGTAATGATTGAGGTGTTGTGTGAATTGTGTGAAACATTAATGTAATGTAAGAAAGAAGAAAGAAAATAGAAGAGTGATTTGGCATACGTTAGTTGCAATTGAGTTTTAATAGTGAGAAGAGTAATCGTGATAAATTAATTATATTTCAACCCAATATTTGTGTTTGATAATCTTTGTGATTAAATAAATAATTGTTCTTATTGTTATTTAATTTAATCCACCACTAACATGTAATGTGTACCTGAATATAATGCATGCAATTGATATTAATTAATATGATAATAATTGAAAATGGAAGAGTATACGTAATAGTGACATTATTTTGAACATAAGTAAGTATAATTTTTATTAAGAATAGCTCTGTATATAAAGAATATATATATTATTATCCCTGTACGACACAAGTCAGTTTTCACCCCCATTGGTAGTTCTATTCCAGTGTTAGCTACCTCCAATAACGTATAATCATATTTAGGTACTACTTATAACACCGCTACAGATCACTAGTTCTAGTGTTAATTCACTCGCATCGAAGAAAACTAGGTATAGTATTTCTCAACTATATACGAATTATCATATTGCAATTTGAACACCTAAATGAAACGCACGCATTGAAAAACTGAATTATAAACATTAACTATAACCTCAACTTCAACTTATAATTTAGTTATTATAGTACCCTAATAACACCAACTTACAATACTATATTACACCTACTGACTGAAACTCAACTTACAGTTCTTCACCTCAAGCGGTATATATACAAGCTAAGTGGTAAGCGCGTACTTTCGAGAAACCTGCTGCCGCCGGTGTCCATCTAGCGGCGAACGTTGGAAGCTCGCTGCGGTATCGAGTTGAACGCGTGGAACCGAGTCGAATAGAGGCATCCGTGCGAATTTAAAAGATCGGGTATAGGTTAGCGCGGGAAAAATTCTCGTGCACGAGCGAAAGGAGCAACAATGAAACAATTGTTTCTCGAAGATAAATACCGGTCATTGATCAGTGGAGTTCGCAGGCGCTAAAATTAAAGAAGGATGACTTTGTGCATACTTTTAACGTGACATCGACCTTCTATTCAAGAGTCGAGGGACAGCGTTTACCCTGGACGCATTAATCATTGGGGTGGAAACCGGTGACGCGGTATTGCACGTCTTCCATCCCTCGCCCCTCTATCAGCCTTTATCTCTATGCCGTGTAACGCGCAGTTACTGTGCAATCGTGCGAAAGCGAGGCGTGTTATCTTACATGCGAACACGTAAAAATAAACAGACCTCCGTTCCTCTCGCGCTTCGATTAATCGGAAGGTCCGCGATTTGCGAAATGAAATTGAAAAATCTCGCCTCGTTGCGTATCACAGAATCATTGGCACACCGAACAACGCGAACCCTTGCACACGTTTGCGAGAATATATCGCGGAATGGAGGAAGAAATACGTATTTCTGTGCTCGCGGAACGCCACGAAGGTAATAAGGACGTTGTTTTAAAGTTCGGAGAGGACTGACCTATTTTTTTTTCCACGAAAGCACTAATATTAATTTACCCTCTCACACGCGCCCGCGTTCTTCTGCGCGCAACAAGAGAATTAAACGTGTCAGCGTGAAACTTTTGAAAGCGATATATTCAAATTACGGAAATATCCCGCTCGTTTTTTAACAGAACGAAGATGGCGGATACAGGAGAGCGCGAAATTTGAAAACTACCAGGTATAATTGGCTCGCCTGCCAGGTGTAAACAAATGCTAGCGTGTTTGCAAAGGAAATAAGAATATGGAAGAGCAGAGACTCAAAGGTTTTCATACTCACTCCGTTTCTTACATTTCGCGATTTTTTAAGGAATTCTGGGTATTTTATCATCGTCATAGAAGTTCGTTTTTCGAGCAAACGAAAGTGTACGTTTGTATTATATTATTACAAATAATTTATTCGTCTCGGTTTAATCGATGTATTTATAATTTAATCTCAATTTTCAGTTCAGTTTGTGTTACTCGAATTTTTGATGGCTCTGTTATGGAGTCTGGACAGCTGACAATAGGCTGAGATGACATCCCTCCTAGGTATTATGGCCTGTGTATAATATGCATATAATGTATGTTTAAGCGGTGATTTAGTGCCTATAGTGTATGCATTATAATTTCGTACTCAATGCAGTTGGTATTCCACGTGCAAGAGGGAATTTCTTGATTACTCCTGTCTCTGTGTTTATTTCTTGTATAATTGGATCATTTATGTCCTTCTTGGCAAGCGAAATGCTTTATATTCTTAAAATTCTGGGACAATACCTGATAATCTTCAGACGCAGCGGTAAATTAAGCTATTAACCACAGAGACAATAGGTACTTAATTTGGAGTTCTGTCCAGTGGTTGACGAAAGGCAGCTACGGAGTCCCTGTCTTAATTTTCTCTGCAATTGGCTACTTTGCACGAGAATAGGCAAGCTGAATTCTAAATTAGCAACCATAATTAGTAATTAGTAACCAATTACGGTAATTCCACGAACAAATTATAATTCCTCCATTTTATATTTTTAATTGAAGATCGAGTTTTGTTATTTATATAAAACAGCTGCCATAATAAATGACGTAAGGATCTCGTATTTCCCCAAAATTAATCTGAACCATAAAACAAACTGCATACTTAGAAATACCTGTGATATATATTGAAACGTGAAATAAAAATCGAATTATTGAATAAATTTTCAATATATTTTCAAACAAAAGTCATCAAATTTCCACTTATTGCAAATGTGCATACGAAAATATCCATAATCCTATTTATTTCATCGCATATAACAAGATATATGTATTAATTCAATAATTATTTGTCTTTACCTTCGTTTATACTTCGCATAAAAAAATAAAAAAGAAAGAAAATAAAAATTTTTTTCATTGACTTCCAAATTTTTCTAATCACGATATTAATACGCATACGCACTTTTTAACACGCACATACATGCACGAGCGAAAGGAGCAACAATGAAACAATTGTTTCTCGAAGATAAATACCGGTCATTGATCAGTGGAGTTCGCAGGCGCTAAAATTAAAGAAGGATGACTTTGTGCATACTTTTAACGTGACATCGACCTTCTATTCAAGAGTCGAGGGACAGCGTTTACCCTGGACGCATTAATCATTGGGGTGGAAACCGGTGACGCGGTATTGCACGTCTTCCATCCCTCGCCCCTCTATCAGCCTTTATCTCTATGCCGTGTAACGCGCAGTTACTGTGCAATCGTGCGAAAGCGAGGCGTGTTATCTTACATGCGAACACGTAAAAATAAACAGACCTCCGTTCCTCTCGCGCTTCGATTAATCGGAAGGTCCGCGATTTGCGAAATGAAATTGAAAAATCTCGCCTCGTTGCGTATCGCAGAATCATTGGCACACCGAACAACGCGAATCCTTGCACACGTTTGCGAGAATATATCGCGGAATGGAGGAAGGAATACGTATTTCTGTGCTCGCGGAACGCCACGAAGGTAATAAGGACGTTGTTTTAAAGTTCGGAGAGGACTGACCTATTTTTTTTTCCACGAAAGCACTAATATTAATTTACCCTCTCACACGCGCCCGCGTTCTTCTGCGCGCAACAAGAGAATTAAACGTGTCAGCGTGAAACTTTTGAAAGCGATATATTCAAATTACGGAAATATCCCGCTCGTTTTTTAACAGAACGAAGATGGCGGATACAGGAGAGCGCGAAATTTGAAAACTACCAGGTATAATTGGCTCGCCTGCCAGGTGTAAACAAATGCTAGCGTGTTTGCAAAGGAAATAAGAATATGGAAGAGCAGAGACTCAAAGGTTTTCATACTCACTCCGTTTCTTACATTTCGCGATTTTTTAAGGAATTCTGGGTATTTTATCATCGTCATAGAAGTTCGTTTTTCGAGCAAACGAAAGTGTACGTTTGTATTATATTATTACAAATAATTTATTCGTCTCGGTTTAATCGATGTATTTATAATTTAATCTCAATTTTCAGTTCAGTTTGTGTTACTCGAATTTTTGATGGCTCTGTTATGGAGTCTGGACAGCTGACAATAGGCTGAGATGACATCCCTCCTAGGTATTATGGCCTGTGTATAATATGCATATAATGTATGTTTAAGCGGTGATTTAGTGCCTATAGTGTATGCATTATAATTTCGTACTCAATGCAGTTGGTATTCCACGTGCAAGAGGGAATTTCTTGATTACTCCTGTCTCTGTGTTTATTTCTTGTATAATTGGATCATTTATGTCCTTCTTGGCAAGCGAAATGCTTTATATTCTTAAAATTCTGGGACAATACCTGATAATCTTCAGACGCAGCGGTAAATTAAGCTATTAACCACAGAGACAATAGGTACTTAATTTGGAGTTCTGTCCAGTGGTTGACGAAAGGCAGCTACGGAGTCCCTGTCTTAATTTTCTCTGCAATTGGCTACTTTGCACGAGAATAGGCAAGCTGAATTCTAAATTAGCAACCATAATTAGTAATTAGTAACCAATTACGGTAATTCCACGAACAAATTATAATTCCTCCATTTTATATTTTTAATTGAAGATCGAGTTTTGTTATTTATATAAAACAGCTGCCATAATAAATGACGTAAGGATCTCGTATTTCCCCAAAATTAATCTGAACCATAAAACAAACTGCATACTTAGAAATACCTGTGATATATATTGAAACGTGAAATAAAAATCGAATTATTGAATAAATTTTCAATATATTTTCAAACAAAAGTCATCAAATTTCCACTTATTGCAAATGTGCATACGAAAATATCCATAATCCTATTTATTTCATCGCATATAACAAGATATATGTATTAATTCAATAATTATTTGTCTTTACCTTCGTTTATACTTCGCATAAAAAAATAAAAAAGAAAGAAAATAAAAATTTTTTTCATTGACTTCCAAATTTTTCTAATCACGATATTAATACGCATACGCACTTTTTAACACGCACATACATTCCGTCGAAATAAAGAGCGACGAAAGAAGGATAGAATTTGGCTAGGCTGGAGATCACAGGAGTCTGTATTACCGACGGAGCCACATTCGATTCTATAAAATTACGACGGAGATGAAGCCGACGCATTAATCTAATGCTCGGGGAATAATAACGTCAAACCAAGCGGAACGTGAGTAGAGAGAGGGAACCGCAAATTCGAAATATCGACGAGCTGCTGGCGTTATTGGCGTCACCGCAGAATGTAACGTTAAACTGCAATTTCTAATGGTTATCGTGCCACGGCGTCCGCGTGCCTGCTGCATCACTAGCGCCCCCATTTCATTTTTCCTTGATCCCTTTTAATTTCAATGGCCGCATGTCGAACAGTTTGCGAGGGCCTGGCTCACGTGGCATTAAAAGATTAGCGAGGTTATGTGGATCGGTACAATATCGTTTCATAGGATACACCAGGCTCGAATATGCTCCGCATTTTCGGTTATCCGGTATTAAATGAACCACCTAATTATTTTAACCAGAACTTTCCGGCTTTTAGTTACACCGTGGCTTTGTGAAAGACATATTTGCCGAAGTAGCACAGGCAATTTTATTTGAAGGAAAATAATTGAGAAATATTCACGTGACTGTGATTTCAAAATACAAATTGGTCACGATAATTACTGTAGATCGATAAACTAGAATTTCTGCTTCGTTAGTACGACACAATTTTTCACTTATGAATTATGGCACCTCGAATGATGAATCAAATATAATCGATGAACAAATATGAATATAGAGTTTAGTAAAATTGGCAATGTAGAATTATTGACATGGTTGTTGCAATACTATAAATTGAAAAATTATATTTAAATGAAACACGAATTTTTCTTTTCGTAATTCTTGGTACACTTGAAGTTTATTAAACAATTATGTTCAACAGATTTGTGTTACACGAAACAATATTACAGACAAGTTTCAAGTTGCTCAGATTTCCTCGCAGATAATTAAAACTTTCCTGCCATCGTTATTTCTCTAAATTGTAGTTTGTATCTTGTCTGAAATAATAAAACAGTCTTAATGTTCATACTTGAAACTTCATCAATTTTATTAGAAGTTACTTTGCAATAGAAACAGGTGTAGACGTGAAATCTCTTTTGCAAAAACCAAATCTTATTTGTCACCGATGAAAAGCCTATAGAATTCAAAAAATTACTATAAAAGTATACTAATAGCTTTACATCGAAATGAATTATAGAGTCAATTTGTCAACCACCTGTCAATGTTCTAGCAAAAGAACCTACTTGCATCCAAATGCTAGAGGAGCCAAATCTATCTGTAAAAATGCAAGTACCTCAAGAGATAAGTAAAAAGTGATTGGATCAGCAACCACGAACGATAATTCTAAAGCATAATCACCAACACAATCTTCCGGGGGTATTATCTAGACACGCGAAACCCTTGCAACGAACGGGCAAGACCTGATCCGAGACAGCCCCGACCACTTATCAGGAGCACCGTCTACTCGTCACAGTCCAATTAAATCCTGGTGATGTATCGACAGTCATTCGTTAAACGAAGCTTTTAAGAGGGGAACCGAGTTAATAGAATCGATGTCGGCCAAGGTGGTGCGTGTATCTGATACCAGTGAGAGGAAGCAGCCGTTTTCTTTCCTCCTCGGGGGCCCCTGTTGACAGGAGCCATTTCTCGTCGACGAAATACGAGAGCCGATTTCGCATTATCGCGGCTTGTCGACGTCATTCCGCGGCTTTAATTATGCAACCTGGCGTATCAGGCGGCGGCAACGGAAGTTTGCCATTTATTGCTTTCACCGCGTTAGCGGTGTCTCTAGCCCTCTGTACAACGCTCTCTGCCGGCGTACACCTTAAATACAGATAACAGCTGGCTTTTTCCGCCTCCTCGGGCAGGGCCTGGTCGTTAATCTCGCGAACAAGCGAAATTTCGTGGGCTATCACTGCTCGGTAGTTACTATTTTTTCCTAGCTTCTTTCGCTAGCCCCTACGTTGCTTGCTCACTCTCATTCTTGCTCCTTTTGCTTCCAAGCTATCCAGGAAGCGTTTACATAAGTGCTTCGTTACGAAACATGGACGCTTTGTGACTTTCGTGTCGTCTGCCGTCCGTACGTTGAAATCGCTCACGCGACACTAGCGCCGCCAGTACCAATATCTACGGTCGTATTAATAAATCGCTATTTATCAATCGATTTTTTCTTTTTTTCTCTCTCTATTGTTTTCTCCTATGAAAATTGTGTTCAGAAAGAAGATTATGCTATAGTCACCAATATTATACATCGAGTAGTCGTCGTTAGGTGATTTTGGATAACCAATTTGGCAGGAAATGCGTTAAAAATTCTTTTTCCCAGGGATTTTAATTTTTCTTCTATCGTAAACTACTTGTGAATCCCTGCGTAGGTGAAGTAATTGCCTTTGCTAGGATTTTGCATTAATTAGCAATGCCGCGAGCTACATTTGCTCGGAGGCATTACTTAGGCACATCTCTCCAAGAGAGAACCTCAGAATGAACTTCGCAGCTCTCCAAGATTCTTTTTGACCACTAGATCCATAAAATGGAGACGGTTGCCTTGTTGACAAGCTACAAGGGGAAGTGTTAGCATTTGCAAACCAGACGTCTCGCATGGCAAACCTTTCCTACAGGTGTGCATGATTCATTCCGACCAACGAGGGCACAGCGTTTGAACTCTCAACTAACTTAAATTTATTTAACCGTACATATGTGACGTAAAGTTAAATCATATATATATATTCATGATGAGTTCATTGACAAGCTAAGTTGAATAAGTAAATGGACGAAGACACGAAGTTATGAGAAACATAATGCCAAACATAATTTCGTAATTATATCAAGGTATATGTGTCTCACTTAGTTTGTTACATTAAAACTAATTTTTAATTATACCCAGACTCGTTTCCTTATTTCGCCTTCATAAATAAAGATTATTATAACAATTTCTCATATTTTTATTCGTAAAAGAATAATTTAACGAATATTTGGAGAAACAGTTTAACTGGAATGAAAAATTTTGGTTTATCATTAAACAGCACCTGCACTCCAAAGGATTATAGACATTGAAGGCACAATGCTCGAAAGTTCTGGTTAATTGTGCCTTTTCTACAAATACCCTTTTAACCGTCCGCGCCGCGACGGTTATCCGGGGAGGTAGCTGTTCTGGGAATTACCAGTTGTTATCTCTCACGAGTTCGCGCCAGGAACTAAAATGAGAACCATCGACTGCGAGTAGCAGGGAGAGTGTTGTTTTGCAGAATAACATTCAATTAGCTAACACAAAGGAGTTAAAAATAATTCTAGAATTATAAAAGAACCTGAAATATTCGTTATTCTTATTTAAATATATCAATTGTGCTTCATTATAACTTAAATCGTTCACAGACTACGTAGATCGTCCAGATGACTAGTATTCTCAACGAGTTTACCGATTTGTCATGACCATCGAGCCTGAAAGAAATAGCAAGCTTTCCCTCTTAACCTCCCTCTCGTCAAATTGTGATAGGTCAAGAAGTTTGCCAATAAGAAACTGAATTACAAGAGTCGGAATGAACTATGACAAAGCCTTCCATGCTCTCAAGAAAAGTCACCTTTTATCGCAGGACCCTGGTCGACCCTCCATTACCGAATTGAAGAGCTTTTCGAAAAAAAGGCAGCAAAAGCTAGACTAAAACGCTGAGAGCAACCCTAAGCTATTATCGAAAGTCTTTCCAACTCTGAAATGTACATGTCAATCGTATAAAATTACTTGGACAGCAAATTCCTACGGGATTTAAACGAAAAATAATTGTCAAGAGATATTCGACAGCTTTTCTAGAAAATCCCTTGGAAAATAAAGTACCATTTGCAAAATGTAAATAGTAATTACATAGCATAATTAACAAGTTTGAAGTTTGGGACACAAGCATTGGGATACTTGAGGGATCTGCGAGTGTCCTAGGTCAACGTGATCAGTCCAATTGACCTGGACTAATTATCGATCATTGAATCGAGTCGTTGTACGATCCAAGGCCCAATAACGAGCATCATTCAACGTCTGGTTCGAAAATGAGCAGGTCTTCCGGCTCATCCTAGGGCTAGCTACAAGACAGGTGCAAATGTAGCGGTGACGCAATCAAAGCCTTTCTGAATACACTTAGCGAGCAGCAATTGGATCATCCACGGTGCAATTTGCTGTACTGTGTAGGCTGGAGGCTGTAACAACTTCCTTCAAGAAATTACCATCCTGCTTTTCACGATATCTCGAAAATGACTCGATGAACAAGTTGAATCTGTTCAAAGTCCTCCAATTATGCTTGTGATCCGAGCACTTCGTTGTTGATATTTAAATATATACGATCTTTATAGTATAGTGTGTTTGGAAAATTGTTGATCAGTCATGTCGATGCAAAGAATAATTAATTCGACATATGTATATTCTTAGCAACGAAGGTTTTGAAATTTTTATTGCAAAAGAATAGCAATTGTTTAATTGCAACTGGAGAAATTATATTTATGAAAATTATATGGGAAAAAATAAAATTATTTGTAATAAAAGTTACAGTAATTATACGTAATAATTTTAATATTAATTAAAATTGTAAGATAAAAATAAGTTTGTGTTAATATTAATTTTCCCAAAAACTTAAGATTCACATCTTGACAAACGATGATCCTGACTAATTTGGTATTCCTAAATAATAAATTAAAGAACTAGTGTAAACGCAATATGCTGAAAATAAAAATTTTCCATGCATATAATAACGGCTGCCCTAATTTCCGCGACCTGTATAAATATTAACCGGGAGAGAGATAAGTCCAATACAAACAAGCTTAACCGAGATCAAATAAAATTTCAATTCCATTTGCATAGAATATGACCAGAAAGCGAGGGAACGAAGGAAAAGGGGGAAGAAACAAAACAAAAAAGGAAGACATAAACGAATTAATTTACAACAAAGCATTCCTTCCTTGAACTTCCATTTTGCTTCACAGCTATCCAATCGTTCCGAAGCAAACAATCAGCATGAAATAACCTCCATTATAGGAATGAAGCCACGGTAGCTGAAAATCTTAATTAAACCGAGAACGATGAAAACCGAAACTATCCCATCGCTGATTCAATAATTTGCATACAAATAACGTCCCTACGCATGAAGCGAGAAAGAAACGATAAAGAGTCCATCCTAATCAGACACGTGACAGATGGAGAGATTAGTCCTGCCAAACGTATATACGAGCTACACCGGGTTAGCCTTTATTAAATTACACTCTGTCTAACCTCGTATCATAAATACCTTCGCAATCTTTTCGCTCGTTCGTTCCGGTTCTCAGCGTTGACCTATCATCCAACCTGTTTTCAGCACGATTATCTCTCACGCAAATCGAGCATAGACCCCACCCTAGCCGTAATTCCTCCGCCGCGTACAGTTCGTGTCCCAAAATGGAGAGTCGAGTAATTGCCGAGGGCCCGGGAGATACTGCCTTGGGAACGTGGCTGAGTTCGCGTCAATTTAATAGAAATCTACCATGAACCAACGTGTCTTCGACTGATGCGAGTGTAACGCGGAATTTGGACACCATCGAAATATCCTTTAAAGTTAATTGTGAGATTAGAATGTCCAATAGTTCATGCTAGGTAATGTGGTTACGAGTGAAGAAAAATTTAGGCTGTCAGTTTGGCAGTCAGACTAGTTCCAGTTCTAGATATTCATAGCTTGGATGCTAATGTAGAGGTCTCAACCGTTTGGAATGCACCAGTTGTCTATTGCAAACTGGACAAAGTTTGGAATTGCTAAAGAGTATAGTCTCGTATTAATAACAGCTATAATTCTAGGTGCTGTCATACTGCAATTTGTATCAGCAGTTTTAAAAGTTTATAGCGAGCTGAGTTTGTGCTTGGTGACTATGAATTTGGAAAAACTTGAGACTACTGATGGGTGCTGGGTCATCTGCTGATAACAAACATGCCTAGTTGTGTTGATTGGATTTAGAACTACATTGTTCAAGTTAGATCTTCACTGATGTAGTCTATGACAGGATCTAGACATGGGTTCAGAATTTTCTTACCAAGTTTGGTATCAAAAATTTCGAGAAATTTGGAAATCTATTAGGACGTTGAACATACTTGTGCTCTTCATCTCGTCACATCTCTTAACACTTTTCAATTAGGTTACTAACAGAAACTACTGATAGGTGGAGAGTCATCTGCTGACGATAGACACGTCTAGTTGTGTTGATTGGAATTAGAACTACCTTGTTCAAGTTAGATCTTCACTGATGTAGTCTATGACAGGATCTAGACATGGGTTCAGAATTTTCTTACCAAGTTTGGTATCAAAAATTTCGAGAAATTTGGATATCTATTAGGACGTTGAACATACTTGTGCTCTTCATCTCGTCACATCTCTTAACACTTTTCAATTAGGTTACTAACAGAAACTACTGATAGGTGGAGAGTCATCTGCTGACGATAGACACGTCTAGTTGTGTTGATTGGATTTAGAACTACCTTGTTCAAGTTAGATCTTCACTGATGTAGTCTATGACAGGATCTAGACATGGGTTCAGAATTTTCTTACCAAGTTTGGAATCAAAAATTTCGAAAAATTTGGAAACTGATTAGGACCTTGGATATTTGTCTGCTCTTCATCTTGTCACACTTCTTAACACTTTTCAATCAGGTTACTAACGTTTAAAAAATCAGGTAATCGTGTGATCAGGTTGTAGTAATAAAATTTCGCAGCAGGGACTCGTGCACGTGCTACTTGCTGCGATTATACTGACACGTACCGATATAATGTACGCTGTTAGGTTCACACTCCGAAGGATTGACGAACGAACCCTAATAACTAATTAGGGTCTCGTCGTCGCCTGCTCAATAGCAATTCCCATGTTATAATCTCGCCCGTAGAATTAACGACCTGGGCACGTGGATGCACGCTACTGAGGTTCCGTTAATTGCTGGTAATTCCACATTATAAATTAGTAACCGGCAGTCTCCCTCGTTGGAACTTAGTTACAAACTCGTGGCCTCTGATTAGGCGTGTCGCGCCAGAGAGAGAGAAAGGAATCGTCTCTTAGATTTATTCTTCCACCTGACCAGAAAGCCATAACAGACGTTCCAGTTCACCTGACAGATGAGTCAGTGTCAAGATAATTATTGGGTTCCAGATATATTATCCTAAAATTGCTGGGTGTACTGTTCTCATCCATACAGATTGATCTTATCCAATATCACGTTCGGAAACATGATATAATAGCACAACGTGAAACAATATACAGGGTGTCCCAATAAATATTATTAAATAAATTTATAAGAGGAATAGAAAAGGTTTGCTATCACGTCACTTCAATTATTATTACTTATATAAGTATATACTACATTTAATTACAGTCAATTAAAGAAATTTATCAATTCCTGTCATTATATCTCACTCTAAAGGGAACATTGCCAACATGTAAGTGACCCAAACTAAACTGTCCATCACTTGTTAAACACTCTAGGTATATAATTTGCTCCGAAGTAAGAATTCGTGTATTTCCTGAATAATCCACTTCACTGTGCCTACAATACCAGAGTATTACCGTGATAATCATGGAGGCCTGTACAGACTAGGTCAAAACTGTTAAAATCACTGTTCTCATCCACGGGATTCATTCGTTGACCAATACTGAGAATAAAAGTAACTTCTCTTCGTCTAACTTCGTCAGCACTGATTGCACGATGAAATGTGACCAAACAAACGGTTGTCCAATTTTTAAGGTTATGTCTCACCTCATTCAGCATCAGTGGCAGCCTCAAAACGTTCATCACTCGCTGCCTTCTCTAAATATATCGCCCGTTGTCAAACGAAATTTGATTTGCTCGTTAGATAATCGACCCCCATGTGCGAGTGAACGGATTACCAAGTGGCAAGTTTACAGGGAACTCGTACACACGGACAACGTCCTAAATAACGCGATTATGAAGAGCAGTTTAAGCCTGGCCTGTCGCAGGCTTATTAACTGTCAATAAACGCGCTTGCGCGGTTAATCGGAGGTTGGAAGTTCATGCAAAACGGATTAAAGATAAAGGAGGTTAAACTGCGACCCTATAAAACGCGCGGCAATTAAGCACAAATCACCGTGGAAATTGTGCTCGTTACGCGTAGCCACTCTTCACGGAGAGAAGGATAGAACCGATACTCGTGGAAACTGGAGTGAAAGGCTCGCAGGAGTGCTGCTCAGGAGCGAAGATAAACGAAAGAGAAGTTGCAATCGATACAAATTCTTTCACAGATGTATGTACAGGCTGTAACGTTTGTTTGGCGGTGATGGCATGAAATCGATATCAAGCTGAACGAGTTGTACCGCGCGGATGAGAGACCACATACTCGATCGGAGATTAAAGCAAATCAACTTCCATTCTCATCCCTTACAAGCTTTTCCAACGAACATTCCTCCATCGCGTTAAATAAGCTTAGAAGATTAAATAAATTAACGTACTCCGATATTGCAATGAGACGTAGATCATTCGAATTAATTAGGGGGCAAATTGCGGATAATAAATTGCGTGTTAAATCAACTGGAAATTAAATTTCTTAATTCATTAGGGAAGATATAATCAACGAAAAATAAATGACACGATTTTAGATACTGTCCAGGTATGGATTTCTTTATCCGTTGAAATACAGGGTGTCCCAAAAAATGTATGCACACTTTGCGTGATTAGAAATAAATTGTATTTATATTATAATAAATTAATATAAATTACAAAGAATATGGTATTAAAGTATGCATGCGTTTTCTTGGGACACCCTGTAGTGAATGAATTAGTATTATACTCTGCGTATATATCACTTATAATTACTGTAATATCAAATATTATCAAATATATATCGGTGAAACGATATTATCACTCACAGTTCAGTACACTGAATTATTTTTATCTACGTTTGTTCATAATTATTTTAATAATAATATATTACATGCAGAATCTAGTTCTTCTAATTAATTCACTCGATTTTTCAATTTAAATATACACGCATATACGTACGCATATATAATTTATTTTATATTGAAGTAATTGGCAATTCGTGTAATTAGAATTCGCATAATTAATTCGGATTCAATTATTCCAGTATTTAAACACAGATTAGAACAGCGACAGGTCACGATGAGATGAATAGCAGTCCTAACTAGGTTGCAATAATACCCAACAATTTCATCCATACCAAGACAGTGGAATACAAGTGGCTCCCTCTGGCTGGACCCAGGAAGGTCCATCTGCATAACAAACACAAAGGAAGTTCTTCGACAGTTTGCCTCACTCCACGTAGAAATATATCAACTCCAAGTTGGAATGAATTAACCCTTTGAGCTCGACGATTTTTTGGCTAAAGAGGGATACGAGCTGATCATTATTTAATTATTATTATTTAATTTCGATAGTCTGCACACTGTTACATTATTTTAAATTTGACGTATTAATTAATATCGAGCTTGGAAATTATATCAAATGGTGCATCTTGGCTGCAAAGGGTTAAATCTTCATGACAGTGACAGTGTCATTCACGATGACAGTGTCGCAGAAGAATCCCAGACGAAGCGAGTGCCAATGAGCAGTCGACGAAATACCCTAATGTCTAATCGGACCCTATCC
Organism: Eufriesea mexicana; assembly: GCF_001483705.2. Lineage (NCBI taxonomy): Eukaryota > Metazoa > Arthropoda > Insecta > Hymenoptera > Apidae > Eufriesea > Eufriesea mexicana. The sequence continues at coordinate 105,870 of NW_016911141.1, forward strand.
ATTGCTGTGAATCTGAAATAATAATGCTACAAGCGAGGAAGCATTATTCTCTTAACAGAATCCACAGTCTCGAGTGCAATTGTCCTTGTATACCCACGAAAATGGCGCAGAGTAGCGAGAGGACTCGAACGAAGACTCCTCCATTGCTTCTCCCGGCCCCTCGCTTCCTAGGGGATGCGGGACAATAAATCTCAGCGCGTTGCTGCGCCATGGAAGACCGTTAACTTTTGGTAATGGTTTCGTACGGTTTCGCGAAACCTTCTTTTTTCTTTATATCCTTGTATTAAAGAGTCACGTTCGCCTACACGATACGGGGCTGGAGTTTCCCTACCCTCGTAATACTTTTCAACTTGTGCAACGCGATTTCTTGTGTACAGAATATTCCGTTCACATCCAATACTTGAGAATTTTTCTCGCTTCTTATGACACACGAATATGCCTTAGGACTGATTTGAGAAAAGGAATATTGTTTGTATTTAATTTAATTTTGAATTTTGAATTTTGAATTTTGAATTTTGGGGGTGGGGGAGGGTTAGATGGTTTTATATTGTGAAACTTATGAAAGAAAGAAATAAATTTATTAAATAAATATCATTTAATATTATCATATCAAATATCATAAATATCATTTGATAAATTTATTTATTTATTTTATAAAGAGGTGTCATGTATAGTCTTCGAATAGATTTGCATTTGAAACTGTTATAATATTTTATAGTGTTTATTGTAATGTACAGGGTGTCCTATTTAGGTTGGCTCAAGAAAAGATTCTTTAGATAGCTGATTTAAGGAGAACAGACTATCATATGTTTTTTGACATTCTCAGTTGTAAAATGTCAAAATATTAAATATAAAGAGATAAATTAAAGCACTAAAAGACAGGTATCAGTTTATTTTATTTAAGTTTCTCATTTGTGAGATACTTTTACTGAGACAATTTAAATGAGACACCCTGTATATATCAACCTGTGTCAGGTTATTTATGTTGCTGGCTTTTTTCTCTTGTATGTACTCAAAATTATGAAAATACCTTCATAAAGTTAGGTGTATCCTTTAAAGCTAGTAACCTAACCTAACATTTACCTAACCTCTGTCAAATGCTGTATTTGTCTACTGACACTAATGCTACTAATTTATGAGGTTTCGTTATCAAAAGAATTATAAATCTTCTCGTACAACTTGATTCGCATATTTTTTAATTTTCTATAAAATAGAATTAACACGTTGACAGCTAGAATTATCGTGTGAACGGTGATACTAATTTTTAAAATTTATAATATTTCATTTCAACCACTTTTTGAAAATTTTAACAGTAAATTAATATTTGAGCCATTTTTATTTTCCCTTGCTATATTGTTTGATAATTCGTCATTATATTCCAAAAATAATAAAACGGTGATACTAGTTTTAAAAATTTATAATATTTATTTCATTCCAACCACTTTTTGAAAATTTCCATAGTAAATTAATATTTGCGCCATTTTTATTTTCCCTTGCCGTATTGTTTGATAAATCGTCATTATATTCCAAAAATAATAAAACGGTGATACTAGTTTTAAAAATTTATAATATTTATTTCATTCCAACCACTTTTTGAAAATTTCAATAGTAAATTAATATTTGCGCTATTTTTTTTGATAATCCGTCATTCTATTCCAAGAATAATAAAACGGTAATACTAATTATTAAAAATTTATAATATTTGCTATATTTCAACGTCTTTTTGAAAATTTCAACAGTAAATTAATATTTGCGCCATTTTTATTTTCCCTTGCTATATTGTTTGATAATTCGTCATTATATTCCAAGAATAATTAAACGGTGATACTAATTTAAAAAATTTATAATATTTGTTTCATTCCAACCACTTTTTGAAAATTTCAATAGTAAATTAATATTTGAGCTATTCTTTCCCTTGATAATTCGTCATTATATTCCAAGGATAATAAAACAGTGATACTAATTTTAAAAATTTATAATATTTGTTATATTTCAACACCTTTTTGAAAATTTCAACAGTAAATTAATATTTGTGCTATTTTTATTTTCCCTTTCCATAATGTTTGATAATTCGTCATTATATTCTAAAAATAATAAAACGGTGATACTAATTTAAAAAATTTATAATATTTGTTTTATTTGAACCACTTTTTGAAAATTTCCATAGTAAATTAATATTTGCCTTATTTTCTTCTCTTGATAATTCGTCATCATATTCCAAGAATTATAGAACAGTGACACCAATTTTAAAAATTTATAATATTTGTTATATTTCAACGCCTTTTTGAAAATTTCAACAGTAAATTAATATTTGCGCTATTTTTATTTTCCCTTGCCATAATTGTTTCATAATTCGTAATTATATTCCAAGAATAATTAAACGGTGCCACTAATTTAAAAAAATGTATAATATTTGTTATATTTCAACGTCTTTTGGAAAATTTCAACAGTAAATTAGTATTTGCGCTATTTTTATTTTCCCTTGCCATAATTGTTTCATAATTCGTAATTATATTCCAAGAATAATTAAACGGTGCCACTAATTTAAAAAAATGTATAATATTTGTTATATTTCAACGTCTTTTGGAAAATTTCAACAGTAAATTAGTATTTGCGCTATTTTTATTTTCTCTTACCATAATTGTTTGATAATTCGTCATTATATTCCAAGAATAATGGAAATTTGATCGCGGCCCCCCGAACACGGCATATTGTATATCAAAATGCGTAGCAGTGAACGCGTTAACCTGTAAAACTCACGGGTGTCGAATTCGCGTGGCCAAGAATTTGTCGGATTATTTGGACGAAATGAAAACGATCCGAATCGTTTAAACGATATCCATCGGCGCGCGGACAAAGTTAATATTTTTAACGCGATTCGGGGGGCTATAACTGATAATTGATATCCACGCGAAACGGGAGACTAGAGTAATTTATAGTGGTACGCCCCCTCCGGTTGGCGAAAAAATTTGGCACCGTTTCAAATCGTTGTAAAGTTAACCGAGCTCGCGCAGATGTATCGACATTTACTGGCTGGCTGCGATTCCGTTGATAAATTGCACGTTATTATTTCCATGTCAGCGTATATGTTTATACGATAATAAATGCACGCTCATATTCTGGCCGTTGTATTAAATTCCAACTTGAAAAATGCGGATCTGAAGGATCTAACTGACAGCTAGCGTGATAAATGTATCTGCTTAATTGTTTGTCTCGTTTCACCTTGCTGAAACGTATTTCGTATTTTCGCGAGAATTTCAAGGAAAGCTCGACGAATATCCAACGCGTCCAATCATTTTGCATTTATCAAATCCTCTCGATTTATTTAAGTTCAAGTTTATTATTTTCCCTGTCTCGCGTCGTGTGCTCGCTAATAGCCTGTATTCGGCGATTTCGGCGAGGTACCCTGGAGATTCGCGTGATCCTCTTGAAAGACCCTGTTTTAAAAAATTTTAACGAAAAGGCAGAATAATGAACGAATTTTTGGTTTAATTAATTTTCGAACACACGTCAGTCAAGGAAAAAGTGAAACATTTCGAAATTATCAAGCAATTATAGATCCATCGTGCATTATGCGGTTTAAAATAATTTGATGCTTCGATTTAAGAGAAATTGAGAGACTTGAAAAGAACGATTGTAATGGAGATTTGGTGTTACAAAGTATTATAGGATTTTTATACCCAAGCCATCATTGTCGGACTATGCATTTAATTATACACAATCGTTCGTTACACAATCTATTACACATTGCGTCGACGTGCATTATTGTCGTGTCAATTATTCATGGGGAATTATTATTTAATAGCTGCTGATCGCTTGTATTATTCCGTTGGAGGGTATATTCGATTTTATCGGCTTCGATAAAATACAGTTTACGGTAAATTGCACTGCGCTATCATCGGTTTGATCCCTCGCGGTGACCCCATTTCAAAATTGCTCGCTTTTATCACTTTCGATGGGAAACTTTGCCATTTATCCCATAACATAGGAGCGTTAATTCGAAATATCCTATGTAGCAACGTATACCGTAATACCGTTTCATTTTTCCGCAAAAACGAAGATCATCTTGTCCCAACTACCGTCAGAGGATTAGCCACCTCCGACTGTGAACTAAGTTGCGAATGTCAAGCAAAATCCGAGAAAAATAACGCTCTTTTAATTCTTTCAAACGAATTTCTATTTTTATTCGAAAAGAAAATGACAAGATTTTAAATAAAAATTGTTAAATAATTTTCAAACGTGCTAAAGTTTCGATAAATATTCTAAAACATTTAAAAATTGTATACACTATAGAAGAATAATATATTAGACTTGGATATGAAGGATTTACTATTAGTCTGCCTATAGGATGGGGAAAAATGTACGTATTTATACATGAATATAATAATTAAATAATTAAATAGAAATAATTAAAATAATTAAAATAAGCAAATAGATAAAAATCTATTTATTTACGTATTTCAAATGCAATTTAAAATTACGCGTATCAAAGAACGGGACGCCTAATGAAACATTCTTAAAGGGGATGAACACCCCTAACTTGCAAGTAGTATCATAAATCCTTCGCATGATTTTAGGCTAACAATAAGAAAAACACTTGAAAATTTGCAAAATTAAGGAAATGAAGGAACAGGTTCGCATAATTAACATCAGGACACTCAGTTTATCTGTTTTCTTAAAGGGGATGAACACCCCTAACTTGCAAGTAGTATCATAAATCCTTCGCATGATTTTAGGCCAATAATAAGAAAAACACTTGAAAATTTGCAAAATGAAGGAAACGATGGAACAGGTTCGCATAATTAACATCAGGACACTCAGTTTATCTGTTTTCTTAAAGGGGATGAGAAGGAAATGATGGAACAGGTTCGCATAATTAACATCAGGATGCCTAGTTTATATGTTTTCTTAAAGGGGATGAACACCCCTAACTTTTCAAGTAGTATCATAAATCCTTCGCATGATTTTAGGCTAAGAGAAACGCTTGAAAATCAGGAAAATGAAGGAAATGGTGGAACAGGTTCGCATAATTAACACCAGGATGCCCAGTTTGTCTGTTTTGAAAGCTAGGTGCGTGTTTTTTCGTCGAAATGTAACGCTAAATAAATCGCGAATGCAACGATACTACCCCTTTACCGAGGTCGCGAAACGGTGAATGATTTTTCCGCATGAAAACCGTCTGAATGGGAGCGAAATACGGGCACACGGTGTTACTGACTTGTCACTGAATAGACGAAGCTTGGGAAACCCCTGTAATGTAATAATTCTTGCGCATACGAGCCACTAAGGGGGTAGAAAAAATGGCGACGCAGAAAGCGTCGAGTCACGCACAGTAAATTTCTGATCGCGTCTGCGATGAAACTTTCATGCGAGGCAATTTGAATAATTCTCCTGCTAGCAGCGGAATCTGTTTTAGAATATTATGGCTCTGCGAATTGGCTTTGCAACAATTCAACGCCTGGAATTAATTCTTCTTCAAGTGGAAATCACTTGTGGTGAGAATTTAACGCGAAGCTGGTGGAACGCATCACTGGACACTGTTTCCATGGATTAACGGGAATTCTGAAACTTGCACTGCTCAAAATTTCATTCCGTGCCTTTTTCCATTTATATCGAACGTCTGATTATGACTGATGATGAATTTCAGTTCGCATCTACAAGGTGATTCATTTCAACCAATTCATTTCTGACCAATAGTAAAATACCTGTTACATTTCAAATAAAATTTCATGAAATTCTGGATAATATAATCATATCAAATTCTATAGTAGGTATTTTAATCGAAATGTCAAAGCGGTATTGATTTTTTCGAATAGAGTGTATGATAATCGATGCTATGATTCGAAAGGGTGCACTAGAAATACTAAATCAATCGAAATATGTGGCTTCAGATTTTTTGGTTCCTGTTTGTGTTGTTAAAAACTGGTAATTATTTTTGGCAGAATTTATACTGACATTTACTACTTCAATTATTATTATACATATATGTATATTACATTCAGGAAGAGATCGATAATTCTATTGTTAAAATTGAATATAAGACAATTTTAATATAAATATGTACATATGTTCATTAAACTATTTTATTATCATTATATAAAACAATTAATTTTGATCAGAAACTGCATATTTCGATAAAATTTTAATCTAAATTTAACTAAATAAAAATAAATTTATATATATATATACGAGAAATTTACAAATTGATAATTAATATTCTACAAAAATCATTCAAAAGTTTTGAAAGAGCCAAAGATAGACACCACTAACTAAGTAGTGTATATAATCAAAGAACAAGAATAAAAATCTCGCTCATTTTCTAATTCAGATTGTCACCTATTTACCTCCATTACCAAAGTTGACGAATCAATAGAAGTTTACATACCAGTCCATAACTCACAGACTGACACAAGCTGAATCTATGAGGAAAGATTTGGAAGAGATTCGAAACTGGGTCAACAACTGCATTGCCTCAAAAGAAGAATTACTCTATCGTCGTGAAATTCAGCCATTACTCGAAAAGTGTCAGATAGCTGTAGATAACGAGGAAACTTTAGTCGGAACAGTCAATCTCCGAGTGCCCATAAAAATGCAACAAACCATCATCGCTTTCGCATTCGCCCAAACTTCAGACATTGCAGACCCTAAAACCCCGATAGACCCCGCGGACATTCGCGACTATTATAACAAAAACATAGCGAACACGCTCGAATCCTATAATAACAGTTGAGAGCTCGGTTTCTACGCAATTCGATGGATTACGAAACATTGTCAGGCCACAGAGTTGTCATAGGTAGGAACAATTCGACGCGGATGGAAATCCTACGAGACGCTTGATCGGATCAAATAAACCTGCGACGCGCGCATGGAACACCTAATTTCGATCCAGATTGCCAGTTAATAGGTTTTGACAGGGTACGGATGAAATTGTACACATACCATGTAAACCAGTTACACATAGCGATGCGTTATGAAACGCCATGGAACTCGTGACGGAAATTCCTGTTAGCAGGCTGCAGCGATTGCATCGAGTACGCGCACCAGTGCATGTTTTAATCCGTTTCTGCAATATAATCCCAGGCATTGTTCCGATAGGAAGCGGAAATCTTTCCCGGAGACAGCCGAAGTTGAAACGCAAAGAGAGATATTATGTCCTTACGCAGCCGCCATTATGTTCAACCCGGCCTGGCTGCATCATGGCGCTGGGCTACGTGTGCAACGGGGTATATTTGGAATTTGCACGATTTGCTACACGGATATTATGATGCATTGTACGCTAACGATATCTTCTCGATATGTCTGCGTTGGAGAGGTTTGTCCGTGTGCATTGTTATAATATGCATCTTCGATTTTGATTCGACATAGTTGAGAGGAATGTTATATGTTATATGCGGTTGGTATAGTTAGCGTTGTCCATATGTGTCGTTGACGCGTTTATTTTTATCATGATACAAATTGGAATCACTCATATCGATCAATTGACACGTTTGATGAGCAAGTTTTTAGGTTATGGTTGCTTAACGAAGTCGTTTGTAATATTTTTAGGGAAAATGAATACCTTTTTATGATTATATGATACAATTCGTTAGTATAATTAAAAATACGATGCTTTTTCATTATTTATTTATTTTCTGCTTATTTATTTCCTTACTTAATATATTTAGAGAGAGGTTAAATTAATAACGATTATTATTATATGATAATTATGGAAACAGTATTACATTAATACAATATTATACTACGATATAATATTATAATATAGATTATGGTTGCTCAACAAAGTCGATTGTAATATTTTTGGAGAAAATGAATACCCTTTTATGGTTATGTTATACAATTCAGTAGTATAATTAAAGATACGATGGTTTTTCATTATTTATTTCTTTATTTAATCATGGTTATTTATTTCGTTATATAATATATTTAGGGAGAGGTTAAATTAATAACAATTATTATTATATGATAATTATTAATACAGTATTACATTAATATTGTACTATTGTATAATATTATAATACAGGCTGTCCCAAAAAATGTATGCACACTTTGCGTACACATAAAGTGTAAAAAATAAAATAAAAATGTATATATACACACTACACTTACACCTTATGTAATATAAAATATATTTACGTTTTTCAAAGTCTAGTCTAAAATCAGTCATTATGTTAAATAGGTTGTACCCAGAAAAGAAAAAATAAATTAGAAAGAATAAGGTATTAAAGTGTGTATATGTTTTTTAGAACACCCTATATATGTTATGGCTGCTTAACGAAGTCGTTTGTAATATTTTGGGGGAAAATGAATACTCTTTTATGTTTATATGATACAATTCATTGGTATAATTAAAAACACGATGGTTTTTGATTATTTATTTATTTTTTGGTTATTTATTTCCTTATTTAATATATTTAGGGAGAGGTTAAATTAATAAGGACTATTATTATATGATAATTATGAAAACAGTATTACATTAATACAATATTATACTACGATATAATATTATAATATAGATTATGGTTGCTCAACAAAGTCGATTGTAATATTTTTGGAGAAAATGAATACCCTTTTATGGTTATGTTATACAATTCAGTAGTATAATTAAAGATACGATGGTTTTTCATTATTTATTTCTTTATTTAATCTGTTTAGGAAGAGGTTAAATTAATAACGACTATTATCATATGATAATTATTAATGTAGTATTACATTAATATTATACTATTGTATAATATTAGAATATAGGTTAGGGTTGCTTAACGAAGTCGTTTGTGATATTTTGGGGGAAAATGAATACTCCTTTATGTTTATATGATACAATTCATTGGTATAATTAAAAATACGATGGTTTTTGATTATTTATTTATTTTTTGGTTACTTATTTCCTTATTTAATATATTTAGGGAGAGATTAAATTAATAACGACTATTATTATATAATAATTATTAATACAGTATTACATTAATATTATACTATTGTACAATATTAAAGCACTATTGTTACCAGTATAGTGATACTCGTGCCTTTGTTGCATTGAAATTGTTGGACTAAATCAGTTATCATTACAGATATACCACTGAAATTACTGTTACTGGATTATTATTACTAATTCAATATCATAACAGTATTGTAACAGTAATATAGATTATAGCAATATCTTTCTACTTTCCGTCAACACGCAAACAATCAGCATATCACGTAAAGTCTTGCTACAAGAACAATGAACATTTCGTTGTATCCAAGTGGGATCTAAGAACGAGGTCGCAATTTAAATTGATAAAGCTTAGAACTGAAGTGACATTCTAAATCGCGAAAAAATTTTGCGTGCTCCTTTATATGTCGCTGTACAATGTAATGAGAATGATACTCGAGGTCTGTTGACAAATCGTCAACCACTGAATATATGAAAAAGTCCCGATTAACTGCACGCTACTGCCACGACTAATGGCCGATTCGCACTGCACGGATTACAACAGATTGATTTTTGACACGCGATAGCAATTTTCTAACTTCCACTCATGTCACTCGCCATATTTCTCTTTATTACACTGTGAGATATCGAATATCAGCTGTAGCTATATTTTCAGCAGAAATTATGGCTAATGCGTGAAAATTGAGATTTTAGCTGTTGGCTTTGCACCGAATAATTATTCGTTAAAATAACTCCGAATTTATGTTTACAATACGAAATGAATAAATATTACAACCTCGTGTATTTCACAGGTATATTGGTACTGAAAATTTGCAAGTTCACAGGGTCAACGTTTTATAACCGTATTGCAATATTTTCCAACGAAATGTCGAATCTGTATATAATTCACAATAAAATGCAAATATTTTATGAATCAGGTGCAAAGCTTTAATATCGATAAATATCGAGCTTCGTCCATTATACGAAGCATTCTCTGTACACTTACTAACATACATCACGCTTGTTCAACTCACTATCGCAACTGATTTCCAATTTCCAACCTCGGTGAAAAAAATTTTTGAAAACGCAAGCTCAAATCAATATTTAACCTAGAACGAAATGAAAGAGCTGTGATATAACAGCTTTCAAACCAGTGATGCAATAAATTCCGAGTAAAAGGTAAATTTTAAATCAGATTTAAAAATTGGGGAACTGTTATCGCAAAAGGTGCCTTAAAATCGAGCTAAAATATGAAACTGCTTTCAAAATTCCTGTATAACGAGGGAGATGATATTTCAAAAATTTTCAAAGCAGGAAATAGTATTTTATAAAAAGAAATAGAGGTATGGATTGATAATTTCAAATTTACAAGAGGGTACAAATGGCAGGTGGAAGTATCGAATTGCACTTTTATAAACACCATTGGAAATAGAGTATAATTGTTCGGCATGCGGTGCGAATCAGCCTTTATACGGACCAAAAACGCTTCCAAGGTGAACGAACGTGACTGGCGCATTGTTTAACGCCATTAATCGCGTGGAAGTAGCAGAAGGAGGTCGAAAGTGAAGCTGAAAAGCGTGGAAAGATATTATACCCCTTGCACCCTTCCGATCTTTTCATCGGGGTGGTTCTTGGTGCACATGTCTTATACGTTTGCGTGTTACCTAGCCTGCTATATGTACTCGTGCACTAACATGAGGAACAATGTACACGCACAACTCTGTATTGGACCACCTACAATCACCTGAATGGAATTTTCGTACAACGGTGTCTTCACTGATACATTTCAAACCTTTGAAAACTTAAATAACAAGCCCAAAGACGAAAAATACAATTTTTCTTTAAATATTGGGTGTTGAACATCAATCAAAAAATTTTGAAGGTAGATTTAATTACTGTGGTCTGTGAAAGGTTCATATATTATGTATATATAGATATATAACATGTTACGCGGTGCATATGGAGTATCCCACCTTGGCATCGCTAAATGAGCCGTAAGGTCGGTATTTCCAAGGTTTATAACACGATCGGAAAGTCAGACTATTTTAGAGTTGGGCTCTAGGTATATTGGGGGGCAATGAAACTAATATTCTTTCAAATCTTCATTTCGCCTACGCTCAATAGCCAAAGGACGTGTTATAAACCTCGGTAATTCTGAAGGGTCATCCCAAGTCCCGCTCAAGGTATCAAACTACCGACGCACCGGACCTGGACGAACACCGTAACCCTTGGGAGAAACCCATGACCTCACGCCCGCTCAAGTGTCGTCCCACCCTTGCAGAAGAAGGCGCGCCAAGGACGCATGGAAGAGGTGATCACGACACTTAGGATGCCGCTGATTGGGAAATTAACATTTTTCTAAACAACCGATCAGCGCGCATCCTCGACATGCCAAGGCGAGGAACTGACTAACGCAAAAGGGTCAGTCAGTCAAACCACAACTTTCAAACAGTCAACTTCCAACTTTCAAACAGTAAAACCTTCTACTTCATCACGACTCCGGGGAAGGGAGTAAGGAAGAAACAGATTAACATTCGGGCTACCAAACAACAATAACAGCTCTAGACCGTAAAACGTCTAGAGCACCCCACGCGTTCGTATTAGAAGGAAATAACTTCGACACAATTCGCGACGCGTGGGAACGTAACATGTACCTAGTATATCTTGATTTGTTTGATGTTAGATATACTAATCAATGTGGACAAGAAAAATGGAATTTTGAAAATCTGTGTTGAAATTTCAAACATTTTTTAAGGACATTATAATACAGGATTGATTATTTGTGATTCCAATCTGATTCATAATTTTGTTGGAAATATTGTAATTGGAAATATTGTCTTAACCAGAGCCTAAGAGTCCTAACCTAACCTAAAACTAACCTATAAATTATAAAATAGAGAGAATATACGAATATAGAAAAGGGATATGGAATTATACATAATAGGATAAGGTAGTAAAGAAGAGAATATTAAAAATGGAAATTAATTTTTCATAGTAGTTGAAAGAGAATGGTGGAGGAGTAAAACTGATTTCATTCAAAGAAAAATTTTATATTATCCGAAATAATGAGGTATTACGAGAGAAATAAAATGAGGTGATGCAAAGTATCTGTTGTTCTAAATTAATAATTATTTTTGGAGATTGTTACTGATTGTTTTATTCGATTAAAATAATATCCAATGTTATTAAGTTATTAAGTCGTGAGGTAAATAAGATACTTTTGTTTGAAGTAACACGATCCGAGGTTCGAGGCTTCGATATAGTCCATAGGTAATAAATTTGCGTTATCACTCACCGAGGTAAGCTACTGTGGCTGATATTTTAAAAAGACTCTTCGCTGTAGTGGCGCATGTACAATACCCAAGGTGGAAAAGGATTGATCTTTTATGGACGGTTTTACCGAACTCAAACTAAAACATTCAGGGATTAGAAAGGATTCGAAGTGTTCTCCTTAAAAGTTTCTAATGGACTCTGGATTTTTCCCAGCAACTGTATTTCGATCTTCAAATTTGATTTCCTAACGAAAGTGATCCTCGTTGCGAAGGAAAATTTCACGAAAATTCTCGTTTCAAACAATTTTACAATTATAAATAAATACCTCATAGACTGACTATTGACCATAATACATGCACTATAATAATACAGTATAGTACAACTGACTATACAATATTATAGATCTTAGGGTAAATTAATAAAAACAAAATTAAACAAAAATAATAATATTATAATAAAATAATTAAAATAGAAGAAAATTGACTGTACAACGGATCCTAGAAAACACAAATATCACCATATTAAATATGCATCTAAAAATAATTTTGCATATTTTGTCAAAAAGCGTATAATTTTTTATTTTATTATTTAAAATCAACAAAATTAAAGAAAAATAATAATATTATAATAAAATAATTAAAAATAGGAGAAAATTGACTATACAACAGATCCTAGAAAACACAAATATCACTATATTAAATATGCCTCTAAAAATAATTTTGCATACTTCGTCAAGAAGCGTATAATTTATTATTATTTAAAATCAACAAAATTAAACAAAAATAATAATATTATAATAAAATAATTAAAAATAGGAGAAAATTGACTATACAGCAGATCCTAGAAAACATAAATACCACGATATTAAATACGCCCCTGAAAATATTTTTGCATACTACGTCAAGAAGCGTATAATTTTTTTTATTTTATTATTTAAAATCGTGTTTAAAGAAATCTAGGAGACCATGCAAATATTATTAAGCAAAATTTAATAATCAGGAGGCGACGTTGTATGCTACAAAAATCACGAGGTTTTTGCGTTTCAGTAGGCACTTGCGTTCCCTCGCGTGTTTCCAGAAACTTACACGCAGGTAATCGTGACTGTGTACACACAGTTTAAATTTTCATTTAACACGTAGAAGATTGCAATAACTATAACGCCAACTATTCAGACCGGCAATTATTATTCGGCATCGGGGAGAAGCGCGGATATAGGACTTCCATGTTAATTACTATTCAAGATGGCGATGGATGCTCGGGGTCACACGTGGATGAAGCAGGAAAGAACAGTTACTTACATCATCCACGCGAAACTGGAATTGCGCTTCGTTTCGTGTGTGTTGCTTTATTACAGAACTTCTCTGAATTATGAACTCTCGTTAAATTCCGGTGCTCTGTCGTTGCTTTCTCAAGACTCTTATCCTCGTGAGCAAAACTCGCTCGTTAGAATCTCAACGCTCTCGTGACCAACTGACTCGTTTACGACCCTTCAGACTCCTAACATTCAACCCTGCTAATGCGAAAACTGATACGAGATAGAAAATATATTCCAATAATACACGAACCCAAATAATATCACTCTTCGAGTCTGTATCGTGGTCCTGATGCATCGAAGAAAGTGTAGAATAAACGTAAAATTCAAGAAAATGTTTTCATGTACCTTTTCACAATAATCGCAAAATTATGAAAAATTTTTCCAAATCGCTTCTAATTTAAAACAGTTTCTTCGAATATAACATAAATACGAATGACTTTCTAACCTTTTGACTTTTACTTTTCGTGTAATACTTCATTTTAGTAAAAAATCGTGCATTTTTCGCAAAACTCACAATTTTCGAAAACCAAGGGTGACAAAGAAATTCTGATTACGAATTTGTTTCCAAAATTCGCGTTGAACAGTGCAATTTATCATCTGGGAACCATATTTACTGTAACCATACACGAGTAATGTTTAAATGACACAATAATAAAGAAAATGATACAACACTATTATATCACGATACTAAATTATTAAAAATTGATACAACGTGGAATAAATTAATTCTCAGTCAACCCAAGACAAAATATGTTACGAAGAAGATAAAAATAAAATATTAATTGTAAGATGAGCCGATCATTTTGAAAGTGGCGTAATTTCATTCATAGCCATCAAAAACATATTAATTAATATTAGCATATTAAATTATGCCAATGTTAATGTTAATTATGCCAATCGAGAAGATAAATTTGACACCCTTAGAAACCCAAAGATATTATTCTACTATGTTATCTGTTACCCATATTTTTAAATTTAATCCAACGCAAACCCTTCGATATCTCGATTTGAGCATAAATGGACTTACGCCACTTTCAAAATAATCGACTCATATATATAATATAATTAATAGTATCGCGAAGACAGTATTGACTTCAACATCAGAAACGACATATAAAAATATACAGGGTGTCCCAAGAAAACGTATACACACTTTAATACCTTATTCTTTTCAATTTTCTTTTTTCTGTTTTTAGAATCACGCAAAGTGTGAATTGATTTTCTTGGGACACCCTGTATTTGTATTTTTGTGAATTTATTAACGTATCAGATGAACAATGTTCCCTTACTGTTTATAAGACTTTCATAGTAAATAGCCAAACATCCCCTATTTCTTTCTTTTTCCCTTCATTTATAGTACAAACTCGTAGAAATATGTATATTTGCGAGGAAAAATAATATTGAAGTTTTTTATCTATTTACGTAATTTTTTGCGAGCAAAAGGGGCAACAGTTCCCTGGAAAGTTCTTATTTTAGTCGACATATGGCAGTGGTATGAAGTTTATTGCATTCTATAGAGGGCGCGTGACGCCAGAACCTGATGACACAGACGCCTGCATTCTGCATCCCCTTTTTATAACCTTCTCCGTTTAGTTTATCTGTGCCCCGACTTACCAGGTCCGTCATCCCAGGGATTTATGACATTCGTAAAGCCCCACACCTCCACGTTTTCCAAGGGTTCGTTTCACGGTCCTTATTGCAGTGGCTTACGTATTATCATACGTTTTTTAAATTTTAATCGAAAGTCTCGGTAATGGAACGTCTAAAATTAATAATAATTCAGAGACTGACAATACTAATATGATTTATTAATAGTGATGTATAGTATAGCATCAGTCTGTCGAGAAACTAATTTCTTGCAAGAAATAGTATAGTAGGAGAAGGGAGGACGAGAAAATAAAATATCTAAAATGAAAATAAAAATCATCTACTTATCGAAATTTGATATAGTATATTTCTACAGGGTGTTCGTGTTTTTCTTCATAATTTTTAAGTATGATAAGGGAATAGAAGAGTGAGAAGTTTGAAGACTTCTTGTGGACAATATTGTCAATTTCTTATATTTGCAATAATTTTCGAGAAACGATGCTAAACGTAAGCTTTTTGACCGTAAAGCTAAAGTATGCATTTTTCTGTGTAGTATGGCAACCGTGTACCATGATCCTCGAAGACATATGAGGTTAGGAATAACAAAATAAATTAAATTTCTATGAGTGGTTCAAGAATAACTAAAACTTGAACCATCTCGATGCTATGCAGTCATTTCTCTAAACCTAAAATCAAACAGCAAAATATTCCTACGTGTTCTCTACAAATTTTTAGAATTTTAATTAAATAATTCTCTATAATATTAATTATGCGTCCATGGTGAGAAATTTTTTAAATTAAAAGTTTTTTAAATTATCAAATAATGCCTGGAACATATATGCCACTACAAAAGAAATTAATAGTGTTCTATCTTAGTTGTTTTATTTATATTTTTCAAATAAGCGTATTTATTGCATGTTTCTGACTCGAGAAGTCAGTAAAGTGTTATATTCGCATAGTGTACCGTAAGAAACTCAAGAATACAGCGATAATGTCCATGATAAAGAGTAAACCACGAGGAGGATAGTGAATTGCATCCCCAGGGAGAGGACGATCAGCTGAGCTTAAAGTGTCGTGATTTTTCTCTGCATATTTTCTGACGTCTATTCGCAGGGATATCTTCACAAATCCTCAAGATTTACGATGAAGAACGCAGAATCTCGCGCCGACATTCGTTAAAGGAGAAGATTAACAGGGAGGAAATTGTATGACTAATTAAAGAAGTACGATAAATATTTTCCATCCCCTCAGGGGAAATGATTTAATTTCTCGGGATTAAGAGAACTCGAGGAAATTGAATTTGTATTTAAAAGATAAACATTAATATGCAATATAAATAAATTTCTGATCTCCAAGACGCTGCTTTAAAATTGTTCATGTATTGAGAATAAAATAAAAATTACTTAATCCACCCATAGTAACTGCATATTATAAAAACTAAAGAACTATTAATATTTTAAAAAATTCTTTTGTAATTCATTATTAAAATATCCCTATCAAGTACATTAATTAAAACCATTCTTCAAAATCCCTGTGCAATTTGATAGCAATCAATCCTGATTATTATAATAATTTCTGTCTTTCAATTGAATTAAAGAAATAAAATTTAAATCAATAATAAACGTTTCCATTATTAAAATATACCTATCAAGTACATTAATTAAAACCACTCTCCAAAATCCCTATCTAATTTCATGGCGATCAATCCTGATTATTATAATAATTTCTGTCTTTCAATTGAATTAAAGAAATAAAATTTAAATCAATAATAAAAGTTTCCACTATTAAAATATACCTATCAAGTACATTAATTAAAACCATTCTCCAAAATCCCTATATAATTTGATAGCGATCAATCCTGATTATTATAATAATTTCTGATTTTCAATTAAATTAAAGAAATAAAATTTAAATCAATAATAAAAGTTTCCATTATTAAAATATACCTATCAAGTACATTAATTAAAACCATTCTCCAAAATCCCTATCTAATTTGATAGCGATCAATCCTAATTATTATAATAATTTCTGTCTTTCAATTGAATTAAAGAAATAAAATTTAAATCAATAATAAAAGTTTCCATTAAATATATGAAATGCTAATATTTTTAAAAATTTATATGTAACCTGATATGTAATATCCCCGCTTATTATAATGTTCTATAATGTTTGCTCCGTAATTGATTTTAAAAATATCATTTAAATAATTACACCGACTAGAGGT
The DNA here is from genome assembly GCF_001483705.2 of Eufriesea mexicana. Lineage (NCBI taxonomy): Eukaryota > Metazoa > Arthropoda > Insecta > Hymenoptera > Apidae > Eufriesea > Eufriesea mexicana. Next base: position 123,180 of record NW_016911141.1, read on the forward strand.
ATTTTGGAAATTTTTCTTCAACTCGATACACGTCTAACTAACACTCATTGCTATAATAATTTCTGCTCTAAAATTCCTCGGGAAAACTGAAATCTGGGTTAGATCAATAATGAAATCTTTTAGAACCGGGGAAATTGACAAAAAGCTCCAGTGCTTTACTCCTAATAGCGGAATTTACGTAGAGGTGGAGCGATTTTTCCACGGAATTTTTATTATTCTGACTCACCCACCATTGAGTACGTGGACTAGGACACTGGCTGGCACGGCAGTAGACGGTGCACACGTGTAATTTCCAGAATCAGCAGGTAACGCCTTGGATATCAAGAGACGCGACGTTCGCGTTTGCTTTTCGGTGACAACGTTGATTCCTCCTCTTTGACTGTAATTTATCACGTATTCATCCTTGTACCTGAAAATGTCGTTAAAAATTTCGCGTTAATCAAACTGGCCCGAAAAGGATTCCTCTGAAATCAACAAGGACGAATAAATTTTCGACGGACTTCCAAATGAACCG
>NW_016911141.1:131113-133466 GCF_001483705.2 Eufriesea mexicana
AGTCAATATGTAACAATAATCTTAACAATGTCATTCAAATTTAATAGTACTTATACACGCATTATAATAGCAATGAAAATGTTGACAATTTCAATTGCCACGATATGCGGAACACGTTATAAAGTATAAACACGAAGATTTATTTAACGAAACGAAAGAAACAGAATTTCCTCGTTATTTGCACCCTTACTTTATTTCTGTATTTAATTAAATTTCTACACTTTCTCGAGTAGCTAAAACTCTTCTTATTTTTAATATTCCCTCGCAATGTTCATTAAGGACACATGCTACATCCACAATGAGGTCGTGAAAGAACAATACCGCTTTAGAGAGTGTGCCATCTAGCAACTTCGCATTGTAGTAATGGTCGGAGCATTTGAAAACCGAATTTATAACGTGGATTTTATACAAATCCAAATTTTAGCTAAAAATTTATAATATTGGAAATTCGTAATTTCATTTAGCCTTGTTTGGTCCTGACCACTGCATTCGAACGACTCAGAACTGCACGGAATAGCGTTATTCACTGAATAACAGCATTTGGTGCGTTTTCAGCGCAATCGGAATACGGCTTCATCGATTTGTAAGAAAATTTTCGATTTTTTTGCGATAAAATCTGACCACTGCAGCCAAACTTCTCAGAACTGCACGGAATAGCGTTATTCTCAGAATAACATTTACCATGTCTTGAACCTTCAGTCATCGATCGCTTAACAGTTCAATCGTTTCTCCCTACCTTGGGTCCAACAATGTCGGGGTAGTCGAAAGTACTATTCACCACTGACAAGAAATCTTGCCAGACGGTACAGGGCAAGAGAGAATCCTCGTTCGCTCCACCTATCTTCATCTTTAACGCTTCCTTAGCCGAATGTTAAGATTTCTGCTGTCACAGGCTGATATAGCAGTAAGGATTCCCATATTTATTGAGGTTACGAATCATAACTTCACCTTGATATACAAACCTTTGAAATGGAGACTTCACTGTTGTTACGTTTAAAATTATTTAGTACATAAATTAGTGTATATATATTTAGCGCATATTCTCATTATATTAGGAATAGAAATAAAAATTTTGTTAGTATAATTATCTATGCCTATTTTAATGCTTTGAGATTCCTCGTGCATGTTACATAGGTCTCCCGTATATCTTTTCTAATCTTACTACTCTCCTTGTCGCTCAACTTAAATTGTGCGTGTGTGACCACAGTGCTGAGTAATACGCTGAAATCCCATATCTACATGAAATTAAGCATGTCCCTTATGTACCGAACAATGAGACCCGCATTCCTGTCAGGTGCCTTCACAGTGCACAGTATATATTATATTATGTAGAGCTGATAAGTTGGTAAGTGATACGGCATTATGACAGAAACGTTGTTTCACTTGTTCCGTCTTTCCCCACTTTGCCCCATATAGTGCCACACATTGGCATTGTAGTAGGATTGACAGTGAAATATTGTCTCATGGTAGATAGTGTGAAAATCCGTGGATCGTTTGAGGACTATAAATTAGAATTTACATTTTCATTTTGGTTGTTTGGAGACTATAAATTAGAGTTTCAAATTAGAAAATTATTATTATTATTATTCAGCTGTGACATCGGTGCGTGTCTACCTATTATACATCGTATAATTATATATTCATATAAAGATACTGTTTGATTGGCAAATATAAAGAATAAGAGATGTTATTTTATTCTAAAATATATATTTATTGCGAGAAAAATAAGAATAGGAGTAAAGCATGAACTATAAGACTAGACTGATAACTGATCTATGATTACGCAACCGACCGACACTCTCACATCAACTTTCGCTAAATACTCCGTAAAGGACTGTGTCAAGACAGCCCTTGCACCCTTATTTAACTGTATGAGGCCCAAACAGCGCGACCGCGCTATTCAGATTTCGTATCGAGAAGACCCAGCTAATTTCCAGCGTTCTCGACAGCTGACGGTTCGTCACCGGCTTCGAAGTCGAATCACTATCGCGTCACTTGCCATTCATTGCCATAATATAAACGAAGCGCTATCGCGCCGCTTGGGATATCTCGACATAAAATAGAAGAAGCGCCATCGCGCTGCTTGGGTAATGTCGTACCCACTCAGAAGGAGCGCGGTCGCGCTGCTTGAGATACCTCGACAGTGTTTTTTCCAAAACCCTCTGGGACTCAAATAGTTAAAAGCTCCCCTCAGGGTGCCGAAAATATTGCACATCCATCAGTGGAACGTTTTTGTCGTACCTAACCACTTTCACTGATTTTCTTTATGGTATTTCTACACCTAGGTCGTTGATCTCATAGTCTACAATACTGCGCGAGACTCGTAAGGAAGTCAGGTCAAAACTGAGAATAA
>NW_016911141.1:135101-143966 GCF_001483705.2 Eufriesea mexicana
ATTGTATTGTGTGAAAGTTGTCAAAAGACTGCTTTCTCAGAGAAGAACTGAGCTCGTTTGACTGTTCTCGAACGACACTGATGGAAGCCTGATCGGAACTTGTTCTCGCTCCCCGAAGCACGGATGCGATGCTTTGCTGTTCCAAAAAAGCGCATGCTGAGTGATTCCTTGTCGAGAAAGGCTAATTTCCAATCAGCATGCTTTTAGAAACTCGAGAACAATCCTCTGTGTCTCCTCGGAGAGTCTTTTGTCGAGCTAGAACTCTCAAAGACAGGAGTCCTCGAGGTTTCAGACTTGAATTCTTTGAGTGACGTTGACGAGTCAACTTGTCGTTGGAGAATGATAAGAAATGAGTGAGATGAGTGAATGGATTTTTAATTTCTTTCCTTGTTCTCGTCATAGTGGTAGAGCAATAGTCGACACCTCTATACGTAGTCTACATCTGTCAAACTAGTCTAATGTGTAGCGTGTCAATTACTATCTAGTAAATTTTCATACAAATTGTTTGTTTACTTAGATTTTGGTTTCGTGAATCGTTTTTCGACTAAATTGTCAAGTATTTATAATCATTTGTTGGCTATTTAATGCTAACATCGAATTACCAGAAATATTGGATATTTCGTTCCAGTCGACGAATTTTACTGTCGATAACAGGCCAATGTTTTAGTTTGATAACAGACTCCTGTTCTCGTGTATCTCGTTTCATCGGAAGGAATAATTTTCCTCTTCAAATTCCTTTTCACGGAATAAATGACAAAGCAATCGGACGGAGCATTAACTCATGAATTTACGTTTTATCCAATTACCGGATTCTAATAAAAATCCTTTGTAACAAGACAATAACGGCGGGGATAAAATATTGGAGAAAGGTTTTATGTCGTGGTAATATCGTCGTAAATTTCTTCCCTTCGTTGGCGTGGGAATTAAATCGACACAGGGACAGATTACGCAGGTGTCTGTGAAGCATACTAACCAACGACGTTCAAGTTAAAAGCCTGGCTGATCTTCGATTCGGTTGAGACCTGACACTCGTATATTCCGCTGTCCCGAACCTGCGATGAGGTAATCTTCAAGGTCCATTCGTCAGAGCCCTCTATGTGTACCGACTGGAAACGGCCGTCACTCGTGTAAGTTAAGACTCCAACGGTGAGGATGTGCAAATCTCGCTTCCTGATCCACGACACCTGCGAATGAATCAAAATAACTCTTGTATAAATAATTATCTCGTAAATCAGCATAAAATTCCTTATTAATGTACATTTTATTTTACAAAAAGAACGATAAACGAGGACAGAAATTGTGTTTGAATTTTCAACAATTTTTTACTTACAAATCCACTGCAAGTCGAATCACGATAAACGTTTTCCAAAGTCCATAAAGTGAAATAGTTCAATTGGTGGATATGAAAAGGGAAATTCGACTTTTAAAATCAACCTAAGTGGACTGTTGTACGAATTTTTCTGACAAAGTTATAGCCACTCAAATATCGACAATCTTTTAGTCAAAATATCTGTAGAAAACTCGAACAGTTTGCGAAATTTATTTTGCCTTATTTGTTATTGTCCGATTGCCACTCGTGATACGATAGAAAATGCTCGAAGCTGGAAATAACGAAAACAGAAGTGACTCTGGCCCTCTGTCGGCCATCAAACGAAACTTCACGCTGGTACTTGGAAACGAATTTTTATTTATATCTACAAAATTCACAACTCTTTGATTCCACGAACAATATCGCGACAAAAACTTTCATAGGTATGCCAGAATATTTTCCAAATTTTTTAAAGTTTTAACTAGTATAAGGCGTAACTATTTTCAGAAGCTTTGAAAGGAAAATGGCAGCCCCGATTGAACGATTCGCTCAACTCACCTCACGGAACAGGTGAATGCATTTCGAAAGTAACTACGATGAAATCCTCACACCAAAGGAGAAAAAGAAAGAATAAAATCGCTCAACGATTACCATGGAAGTATAGCAAGATATGTAGGTTATGTCCGATATACAAAATCGGAAAGAGTCTCATGGGGGCCAATTACGAAAGGCAAAGGACAGGCAAAATTTCGCGGGGCAATAAATTGATCGCGAGTGGGTCGTATCAATGACGATAAATCCTTATAATCTTTTACTGTTACGCTCGAATAATTCTACAAAAACGAACTCAATATTTATTGGATAAAACGGAACGGAACAGAGATAGAATTTATGATTGTACGCTTTGGTAAATCCGGCGCGGAATTATCGAGAAAATCTTCCCCCGATTCGATGCGCTTTGTCCGCCGAATTTTGTATTACACTCAATCGCGCGAAATCGTATTTCGTCGTCGTCCTATGCGCGGAGTGGGGATAGGCGGCGTGGAGCGGAGTGGGGGAAGGCCGAGAGCGGGGGTAGCGTAGAGACGAGGACGCACGACCGTCGCCGAGTGGACTGAGACAGAAACAGCGACTGCGATGCGGTCAGGAGTGGGGGCACGGAGTGGAGATAAGGAGTGGGGATAGAAGAGGCGAGGCTTCGACAAAGCATCCGACGCGAAAACATTTAACTGATCCGTGGTAACCTTCGCCCACGGTCGTTGATTCCGTCGGACTCAATTATCCAAGGTGGAACCCCTGAGTTGAGGTGATTTTTCGCGACGAAAGAAAAGAGAAAAGGAAAGGAGGGAAATGGGAAAAAATGTCACGGTTCAATTTAACTTTCGGTCAGGTATAATTAGAACACGGAACACGCCGGGGCCATGGGAAATGGATGGCTTATCGGCGAAACGTTTATTCTTCGCGTTGAACGGCGTTGAGAAGGGAGAATTGATACACCCGAATGTCCTCGCGGGAAATTAATTGTAGCAAGACGCGGTTGCTTGTTACGTGCTGGCCAAGAACAATGCGGGAATACCGTTCTACCGGTTTGTTGGTTTTGTCACCGGCTTGAATTAATGGCGAAAAAGCGTAAACAGCGTTTCTTAAGAACGCTCCACCCTCCAATGTAATTTGAACATTCTTTTTTCTTCTCAGCCTTTTCAACCCCGCGTTAAGGTTTCTTAAGGATACGCTGAAATTAAGTTCGGGGTTGTTTGGCTTGCTGAAATTGGAAATTTTTCAGCTGAAGCTCGTCTATCATTCATTATCGAATATAACAAACGTATTAATTGGATTTTAATTCATTTTTAATTGCGATTTTCATTTAGTTTCTTACTAATTATTTGCAATTTTAGTTGAACAAATATAATGCAACGAATCTTTTTTCTCCATCCTAGGACTGATCTACGATACTTTAATTTTACTAAAAATTACAACAAAATTCTTAAATTTCTAAAAAGCAAGAATAAGAAGTTAGTTTGAATTCGTAGGACAAATGTCTTAAAAGGTACATGTATAATTTTTATATCAGATTAATCGATATGGCAACAATTCATAATTGTAATGGGAAAATTAATTCTACAAACAAATATTTTTGTAATTAAAGTTGAGTTACTAGAAGCTGAACAACTAGTTAATTATTAAGACACAGTCCTGAGAGAAGTATACTTCGTGTCTTATTGCAACGTGGGTCTTGCATCTTTTACTACCTCGAAATTAGGTTTTGTACTCTATTTTTAGTGATGCACGAGAACCGAGGGTATCCTTGCGAAGAGGGTAAAACGAAGCATATTTTTCAACGAACATACCCAGTCTGGTAACAAAAGCAAAATATATGTTGGAAATTTCTAGTTTGAGGCCAGGGAAAAATCCTTTTCCTTTGTTTTCAGTTAAATGAAACCCGAGTGTACCCACTACGACGCGACTTCTTAACCCAACTTTCAAGAAAAGGTAGATCTAGATTTGGAGACGTGAAAGGATTTGAAAATCCTTTAATTACCACAGACGAACGAAAAAATTGCACTTTACGTAGGAATATTAGGAATATTAATAAGTAAATTTGAGTTACAATATTTAATTAAATATTATATATTATATGTTACACATTTGCTTGTATATAATATACAATATTAAATTAAATTACATATTATATCGTGTATTTGGTTATTTCATAGCGTTCTTCTCTAAGATAAATAGGAATCAAATTTCATTTACAGGTAATTGGAAAACCGTGTTTCACTGAGATCATCTCTTCCCCCTGATGTTACTATGGTAGCCGGAAATTGCTAGACATCTCGAAAGTTCGCTAAAATGGAACAATGAAAATATAATAATCCTACGAAATAAATTATCCCCTGCAATTCTCTCTACCGTAAATATTTTATTATAGCAATTCTGAATTTTTTGTGAAAATTTCCAAACCAAATGAAGGCTCATATCCAGGTCATTGGATTGATTTCTACTTGAATTATCAGGTCATCGTGATAAAAGTATATAATCCGAATTTAAAAAATCTAGATTATCTTAAATCCTAAATTCTCAAAAATATGACTCTGAGAAAAGTTTGATTTGATAGCACAGATAAGATAAAATATCTTACATAACAAATTCCCATTCAGAAATATACTAAACATTTCCATTTAAATTTCTCGAATCATTATTATACTATATATTATTACTTTGTAATTTAACGATATTAATAAAAGAGCATAATTCACAGAAAATATTATTCCATTTCCACGTGAATCTGCATACAGCACGGATTAATAAAATTCACAAAATTAAAATCCCCTTTGATTACCCATCAAAAAGTACAAGCAATGCATGATTTTCCAGCAGTAAAAGTACGGATTTCACGTAGATATTAAATTCGCAAAATTATTACGAAATCTCGTCGGACCACATATCGAATATCCTAACACAAAAATTTGAAAAAAATCCGTTTTATCGGGATTATGAATGCAAGGTATCGCTATGAGCAATTCATTTAAAAATTTCAATTTACCGCTGGTCATTTCTCTACCACGACTCTATAACACTTTGCAGGGACAACGTATAGCCTACCAATAATTGTCTTTGCGGATAAAATGGTCGGCGAATATTTTCTTCTTCATCGGTTTTTTAGTGGTCTCTGGGTATCGTTGGGAACAACGAACGGCGTGAAGCTGTCGCGGTGAACAACAATGCGCCGAGTGTTGCCAGGTTGATTTTACGCCCGCGAATATAAACGCCTGGTTTCGCGTAGATAGAGAGGCAGCGCGCCCGGCGCGCCGACTAGCGGCGGGGACGAGAAGCGGCGGGAAATCTGATTTATCGTCGATTACGATCGGTGATTGGATTCTGACGGGTTCCTGTGCGTCATGCGGTGATGCATGAGTAACGCCGATAACGAGTAATGTCACTACTCCACGCTGACCTATGCACTTATCCGCGAAAGTACTTTCCATTAAGATGTCCGCGGATAGGACGCTGCGGCTTTTGTTCTCGATAATTTACGAAACGATTTATCGGGATGCGAGATTCACTCTGAAACTGCCGACTCCTAATGCGCATCTGAATATATAACACCATGGTATATGTATAATGCTTACGGTAATATAGTAGTGGAATAATATATAAGCTGGAGAAAATTGAAAGCAGTGACCTAACCCTCTATGGGCCACTGTAACTTTCAAGTTACATGCCAATGTATGAGTATTTTATTAAATACTGCATTCAACGTTAAGGTCTTGATCACTTCGGTTCGCGATTTTTCTTTCGATATATTTATAATTATTTTTACAATACCTTCTGTGGTTCCATTTTTTAAAATTCTAATTTTTTTTCATTTACCGGTTATTCGATCATGATAGGTTAGGTCCTCCATAGCCCCCTATGACCATTTTGCCACAAGATGGCGCGGAAAATTATCTTGTCTATCTATTGCACATTTTCTTGGCACAATAGTACAAACGTTGTTAATTCAAATTTGCAATATGAATTCGTTAGAATAAAATTGTCAAAACTGCTGAATTTATCGGTTGATATTTGTTGATTTTATGTTACATACAATTCTTATAGTCAAGGAAAATATATATTCGGTCCATAGAGAGTTAGTTCTAATTATGCACTCGAGAGGCGCCTCTCACAATCAGTCGCCATTTAATCAGTTTCTGAAGATGGATGGTAATTAGTATATCAAATTTACTATTACTCAACGATGCGTGGAATATCGAAGTAAAATCAAATAGTTCAACGTGTTAATTATTATATAGTTTTTTATTTTCTTATGGGAAAAATATCGTCAGCTTTATAGCAGAAAATCTTTCGACTTCTACTCATCTTTAGCCAAAAAATCGAAAAATCCTTTGCATTGGAGAGGCGCCACTCAGTCGCCATTTAATCGGATTCTAAAGAGGGATGATAATTAATAAATCAAATATACTATTACCCAAGGATGCGTGGAATATCGAAGTAAAATATTTCTACGTCTTAATTTGCATAAGATTTCCTATTTACCGTTTTATTTAGAAATATCGTCGTCTTTATGGTAGAAAGACTTGGAATTAATATTTTCTGTAACGAAAATATTGCTGATTGCAAAGGGGTAATAAATAATGTTAATAAGTCGTAGTAGTAAATAATAGCAGTCAGTAATAGGAATAGTAATAGTATTAGTAAATATTCATAGTAACAGTAAACAACAGCGGTGAGTAATAACAATAGGGAATAAACATATAACCGTGTATTTATTTTGAATTAATCAATGAATTAATGACTTTAGTAATAGCAAGGATCCAAATTTTTGACAGGTATACCAGATTTGGTATGAAAGGGTATTAATTGAAATTTAATGGTATTATAAATTGTATCATAAATTTATAATTATTATTTTAGAATAATAATAAGTGACGAAATAATGAACTTTATTTGTCAATAAATTAATTATCACGATGAAATTAGTTTCTCTATGTACAAATTGACGTATTAAATAATTACGAGTTTTGACTAATTGGAGTACGGAAATTGCAATTAACGGAAAATAATTGAAAAATGCTTTTGTTTTTTCGCCGTATTGGGACCATGACAATCGTGTAAATTTTCTTCGATTTTTATCGAGCTTCTATTTCCCGTTTAATTACCATAGTAAACCTGGCAAACGAATTATTGCACAAATTACACGTCATACAAGGTTCAATCAGCTCTTTCATTTGATTGCACACTGCGTGTACTGTACGTAATAAAACCTTCAATTAAACGTCTAATTCAACCAATAATTTAATCACAGTGCACTATCGAAAGAGTATGATTTAATTCTATTAAATAGAAATCTTCATCGATGATAAATTCCAAAATAAGTAAATATTTGAAGATTTGAAATTGACAAAATCAATTATCTAAACTACTTTTAATCATAATTTACAATTTAATTTACTATTATAATTGATTAAAATGGATAATTTTAATTCATTATGATATTTAATTCGTTATGATTCCACGATCACCTATCGCGAAGATATTAAAATAAATTCACGAAATAAAATATTAAAGATTAATTATCAACAATAATTACATTCGATTTTAAGCTTCTACCTTTCAGAAAATAAATTTTTCTAAATATCAGATCGTATTAAAATTCATTTAGACCATGGGCACAAAGAAAGACCGCTAAGTTCTCGAAATAACTAATTCATCAACAATTACCTAAAGCTTTCACGTTCCCGAAAATAAATTTCTCTCGAATATTAGATCACGTCAAGATCCATCTATATTCATATTATTCGTCGCGAAAATAATAGATAAAGAAACAGCAAAATTCCGAAAATAGTTAATTTTTGAACAATTGTCCAAAGCTTCCACGTTCCCGAAAATAAATTTCTTTTGAATATTAGATCACGTAAAAATTCACTTACATTCATATTATTCGACGCCAAAATAATACGCAAAGAAACAATGCAAAATCCAAAAAATAGTCAATATTTTAACAATTATTCAAAATTCCCACGTTGCAGAAAATAAATTTTCCTGAATATCAGATAACGTGAAGACCCACCTACGATCATACTATTCACCGTCAAAATAAAGCACAGAAAAGCAATACAAAATCCCGAAAAAAGTTAATATCTTAACAATTATTCAAAATTCCCACGTTACAGAAAATAAATATTTCTGAATATCAGATTACGTCAAGATCCACCTACATTCATATTATTCGTCGCCAAAATAATAATTAAAGAAACAGCGCAAAATCCGAAAATAGTTAATTTTTGAACAATTATTCAAAGTTGCCAGGTTGCGTGGAAAAATAAATTTTCCTCGGCAGCAGGTCGCGTTAAGATTCACTTAGACCGTGGACACGTGAAAAATTAAACGTCGCTATCAGATTACGTCAAGATCCACCTACATTCATATTATTCGTCGCCAAAATAATAATTAAAGAAACAGCGCAAAATCCGAAAATAGTTAATTTTTGAACAATTATTCAAAGTTGCCAGGTTGCGTGGAAAAATAAATTTTCCTCGGCAGCAGGTCGCGTTAAGATTCACTTAGACCGTGGACACGTGAAAAATTAAACGTCGCTTTATCCGTTCGCCCTCGCCCGGACGGTGTTTCCGATAAAAGGAAAAGAAGGATACACCATGGCGGTGTATCGGGGTTAAAATCAGGTCCAGGAATCGCGGCAGAAATTGCCAGGAAATCCAGGATCGATCGAACGAAGGGAAAAGTCGGGGGTTGAAAAGTGTGGCGGGGTGGACAGAGCATGGCAACCGGACCGTTTCATCAGCAGGCTACTCATCCGTGTAACACGACTTCGTCGGGGAACTCGCGTCCTTATTACATCACCGGGAGTCAGGCCAATAAGGAAACTCGAAACTTACAGAACGATCACCAAGATTGCGCACCCTGCAGTGCAGGAAAGTGGTCTGGCCGTTGATCGTCGTGGTGTCCCTCTTCGTCGTGTTGTCGAAGTAAGGCTGGCTAAAGGGTTGCTCCCAGTAAGAAGACGGATGGTGCTCCACCACCGATCCACCGCTCTT